>NW_011889455.1:347883-414701 GCF_000151845.1 Pteropus vampyrus
TGAAATATCCTTAGCTGAAGAGAATTTTCTTTTCAAGGTCACATCCGTCCTTGAGGGCAGCCTCCATCCAATGACAGTTCCATGGAAGGTATAAATTCCAGGCCCCTGCCTTAAAGCATGGGAATTCTGAAGAGAAATCCCAAACCTTCACTTCTTTGTGGGATTGGCCAAGGTCTTTGTTGTGTCTACATTCAGTGTATCCCTCTACCCAATCTTACTTCCTTAACTCCCTCAATAAGTATTGAGTCTGAGGGCATTTCTAAAACAAACTTCTTACATGAACATCTCCATTTCAGGGTCTGTTTCTTGGGGCCTCAATTTGAACAAATTGCTGCAGAAACAAAAGAAAATCACTCACAAGGTCAGAAGACACACATAACCATACCCCTCAGAGATAAGTAGCAAATCATTGCACCAACAGAATATGTGAGTTATTGGTGAGAGAAGCATCCTTGCTCTCACTAATAACTTAGTAAACTATAGTATCCCCTTGATCCTGCTTAAATAGAATCATCTATTGTTGCTGATCCAGAAAAAGAAAACTAAGTGTTGTCCCCCAAAATAGGAAAATGATAGGCTATCTCCACACAAAACCAAAGAAAGAAGAAAACTAAAAATATGAATAGAAATATTTTATTTGATGAAAATTCTTCCAAGAAAATCAACCATAGAAATAGAATAATTCTAACACAACACCTCAACTAAACTCATTTTCTTTAAACGTCATTGTAGCTATGAAAGAAACCTTTTATCAAAAATGAAAACAGAGATGGACAAGAAGAAATACATGATGAAAACTGACTAAAGGTAGAATAAATTGGAGAAAAAGATAATCATTTTAAAAATTAAGATTAAATTACAAGATTTTCAAGGGATAGGAGATTCCATTATCTATATTAGGATCATTGAGGAGAAGAAATGATTAAGAGAATGAAAATGAAACAAAAAAGGGGTAAAAAGAATTAGATTCTGATGGTATGGAAAATTAGCGAGGGCGATATACCACACATTAAACTGGAGTCCCTGAAAAAGAAAAGAAATAATGAAATAAAAATAATATTTAAAGTTATAATCTAAGAAAAATTTAGGGAATAACAGAAGACTTTAATATACAGTTTGAAATATACATATGATAATTAATGCAGAAAAAAGAAACCCAATATATATCCTAGTAAAAGTATTAGACTTCAAGTTTTTAAAAAATTATCTGCACCTTACACAGAAAGACAACCTTACTTCCAAAGAAAAGAAGTCAGATTGGCATCTCAGCAACATACAAAGCAAGATAACTGGATCAATATTTTCAATAAATTTAAGGAAAAAAATTGTGAGCCAAGAATTTTATATCTAGGTAAGCTTTACTTTTCAATTACTACATGCAGAAAGAATCAAGGAAATAGAATATCGCCCTTAGAACACTGCAGTAATAATTGCTGTAAGCAAGACCAACTTGTGAGCAAGAAATATTTTTATAGTCTCAAACTATCTCCCCAAAATATTTGTTAGTTGCTTGGGTGGCATTAACATATTTCTACAGATTCTTTGATACTACTCCCTCCAGGAGATACAGCATAGTTCCCCTCTCCTTGAATACAATCTGGACTTAGTGATTTGTTTCTAATCAATAAAGTATAAAAAAAGAAAAATAGTTAACTTCACAGAGGAGAAACCTAGCGGACCCCACCTTAATCAAGTGATCAAGGTTAGCATTATCTGTACTGTGGTAAATTATGCTGACACCATGTACCCCCAATATTATACAATGAGAAAGACTCTTTATTTCTGTGATACTCTTCTTCCAAATCCATAATAGAAATCTAATCATGAGCAAATATTAGGCAAACAGAAATTTAGGGAAATTCTACAAAATATTTGATCAGTACTCTTCAATATTGTCAAGATCATAAAAGACAAGGAAACACTGATAATTGTCACAGATTGGAGGGAAGTAAGGAGACATGAAACTAAACTGACTAAACTAGTATCCTGGATTAGATCCTGAAACAGAAAAATGACATTAATGAATATAGTATAAAATCCAAAATAAAGCCTGTAGTTAACATGTTCGCATTGATAGTTGTGTCACGATTATTTAAAATACTAACATTTGAGGAATTTGGGTGGAGTGTACATGGTAACTCTCTGAAAATCTAAATAATTTCAAAATAAAATAAAAATTTAGAAATAAGCAGAGGAGAAAGTAGAGAGCTAATATAAAATAAGTTCACTGATTGCCACGTAATACTAGTCATAGTCAAAAAATATAATTAAAGCTGACAAACCAAAAGTAACATCATAAACAGAACAGAAGAATTGAATAAGTAATTAATTTATTAACATAATGGTAACTAAATGATTCAAACCATCTAAAATACAAAAAGAAATATAAAAAGTAAAACAAACCTTACAAATAAATTTAGTAAAGATAACATGAGTTGGTGAATATTAATGAAGTAATATGAGAGTTTAGACCAATCACATCAGTCATAGAAATTAATATAAGTGGAATTATTTAATCTATTATGATAAAAAGATTTTCAGTATTACTCACAAAGGAAACTCAGCTGTATACTTTGTACAAGAGATACAACTGAAACAAAGTGATTTAAAAAGGCTCCAAGTAAGGGTATGACTAGAAATGTATCATAAAACATACGAAACAATCTAAAAACCATTCATAAGAGGCCAATAGAGTAAATAAACAGTGGAGTACTCCATGACTATAAAAAAAAAAGAGAAATATCAGTACAGATTGGTATGGGATTATTTCCACATCATGTTGTAAAATAAAATTTTAAAAATGAAGCCATTGTGTGTGTATGTGTGTGTGTCCTACCATTTGAGTATGAAAGAAGAGGAAATAAGATTGTGTTGAGTGGCAGAATTAGGATTTGAACATGGACTTGTAACAGCTAAATGTTTGTTGAATGAGTAAGTACAATGCTAAGGCCAGTAGGAACATTTTTATTGGCTTGAAAGTTAATAAACTGGCAGTATGATTTTTTAAAAAAAGATTGTATAGATATGCATGTATGTTTGTGTTTTTAAAAAATTATTTTAAAAAAGAAACAGAGGAAATATAGACCAGAAACTATTGAACATTATTGCTTATAGGACCTATTCAGAAAATATCTAATTCCCTTTCTGAGGCAGAAAATGCATAAGTTTAACTTATATATCTTGTACCCGAGAACAAGAAATCTGTCAGAGACCACTGTAGTCATATCAGAAGGACTCAGAAATCATGTTGAAGTTTTTGAGTTAAGTTCCTACATGCCAAATTTGAGATAATTTTGGCATCAGAGGAATAATAGTTATAATGAATTTAGGCTGATAATTATATTAAAATCTATGGGTTCATAATGATAATGTTGAAAATGTTAATGATCTTCATAGGATAACAGAAAAACAACTTAGTCTGAATACTGCTAATTAGGTTTGTTAATTCTGCTTTTCCTATGGGAATTGTATCTATTTTGTACTCGGGTTTGTCTTGATTGAAAAAAAGCTTTGATTCTCTAGAGCAAAAGAAAAAGAGAGAGCTAGAGGGAGGAAGGCAGGAAAGTGAGTAGGGAAAGAAGAGCAAAAGATAAGGGAGTAGATGGGAGGAAGGAGAAGAGAGGGAAGGATGCAAAAGGGAAAGGAAGAGATGAAAAGGGAAGGAAAGAAAGGAAAAGGGAAGGGATGGAAAACAGAAAACAGAGCCAAGAAGGCAAGGATAAGAGAAAGAAAGATTCCATCACTATGTAGAAAAATGAAGGAACAAAAAATGCCAAATATATTTATTCTGAAATTTTAGAAAGCCAGTGATAAACTTCTAAAAGTTTCCAGAGAGATAACAAAGGAATGGGAATCAGAATGACATGCAATTTCTCAAAAGTAGCACAACTTGCTGGAATATGAAGGAAGAACGCCTTCAACATTAGAAAGGAAGTTATTTCAAATCTAGAATTTATAGAAACCAAATTATTAATCATGTGAGAAGAAAGAACAAAGATTATTTGCAACATGTCCAGAGCCAAATCTTGACCGACAAAGAGGCAACCAAGATTTCTAGCAAAACGACAGAATGAACCCTGAATAAGAAGATAGCTTGGAAACGGAATCTGATGCATGAAATAACAGGACAGCTGATCATTGGGCCCAGACTGGACAGGAGGATAGAAGGCACCAGGAGAAAGTCTCTAAAATAAAAAAGAAAAGATTATTTAATATAGTTGAGTTTTTAAGAGAGATATTTGATATACACATGATGGATCTAATTGAGTGAATAGGAAGATAAAGTTTTATTTACTTTTCTGAAAATCATACAAAGAAACTATAAGCATGATACACTAGTTGTTTCAGTGTTGGAAAGTGTTTGCATGTCCCTAATAAAAACTATGTATTAAATTATTGAAAACTATGATATACCATTAAGGTAGAGAGAAGTGGGGAGGTGTAAATAAGTAAATATTTGTTTACCATTACAAGAAATTGATTAATATGTCTATAACTGATACTAAGACATATAAAAGTAAATTTTCAGAGAAATAGCTTAAAAAATGAAAATGCGGCTGTAACTAAAATGCATAGGTCTCGGTGGGCAGAAGACTAGCCATTTTAGAATGCACCTTTAGTACTATTTTTCAAGTTGGTTTCTGAATAAAAATTAAAAAATTATAAAAGGAGTAACAGAGAGATACTAGTCTGAAGCATTTGATAACGTGTAGGTGAGAGATGATAGCATGGAATTATGTAAACGTAGTGTAAGTGAAGAGATTTGGGCACATTTCAGATATATTTTAGAAGCAGAGTTGATAGATTTTGTGAAAGTTTGGATGCGATAGCAGAGAGATGGAGGATTACTCCTAATTTCTCCCTTGCTCAACTGGTTAAAGGATGTTCCTACCATCAAGACAGAGAAGACCAGGAAAAATCATGTTTACGGGAAAATTCAAGAGTTGTTTTGATCATGTTAAATTTAAGACATCTTTGAGGCAGTCAAATAATTATGTCCTGCTTGGCATTTGAATACATGAGTCTGGAGATTAGAGGACATGTCAGAATTGGATATATACATTCTGGGTCATCTTCATATTGATGATAGTAAAAGCCATAAAAATATGTGAAGTCACATAAAAAGAAAGAATAGAAATAATAGAATAGAGAATCTTATATCTGAATGTTATACAATTTTAGCATTCAGATTATAGTTAGAAGGATCTTTCCCAATCATAAAACATATTTCTGCTTAGTTTAATTACTTTTTTTTCTTAGTTTAATTACTTCTTAAAATGTCTCTTCCTTATTATAAGTGTACAGATTGGAACTGTCTGTTTTTGTTTTTGCTGAGCAAACTAGACAGACTAGAAATAAACTCTGTGCATATGCCAGTGCCTGTGAGTGTTTGGTTGTGTATGAACTAAAAGAGGTATAAGAAATCAGTGAAAGGGAAGAATTAGTAAATAAATGCTTTTGAACTACTGGTGAGTTATAAAAAAATCAAATTTTAATTATCACTTCACAACATTCTAAAATGAATCCCAGTTCAGTAAAAGTGTTATATATATAAATTTAAGCAATGGGAAAAGAAAAAAATACTAATTATTTTTATAAATTATCTCTGAGTGAGAAGAAACATAAATTTTAACACAAAAAAGAAAAACAGCTAACCAGTTTACCATGGTCCATTTATTAATCAATCCTTTCCATATTGATTTGTGATGCTCTTATTATTTTATATAGGAGTAATGAAATGTAGATAATCCGTTTTTTTCAATTGATATACCTACTGATTCTCTATTTAAAACCACATTTTTCTTATTAAGTTTATTGAGGTGACATTGGTTAATAACATGTAAGTTTCAAGTGTACAATTCTGTAATACAGCATCTGTATATTTCATTGTGTCCTCGCCACGAAGTCTAATCTCCCTCTATCATCATAAATTTGATCACCTTTGTTCTCTCCCCGCCCCACTATCCCTCTGGTAGCCACCCTTCTGTTGTCTATGTCTAAGAGTTTGTTTTATTTGTTCATTTGTTGCTTTCTGTAAAACCAAATTGTTTTAATTATCAGAACTTCATCATACATTTTAATATAATATATCAAGTTTATTTGTCCTATTAATAATTAATTTTTTAGAAAAACTTTAGAATTATTTTTCCAGGTTTCCAAAGAATTTCTCCCTGGAAATTTACTTGAGTTAAATTAATCTTTGGATGATTTTTGGAGAATCAAGCCAAATAAAGTTACATCTTCAATTCATGCTGTATTCTACTAAATTCCAGGCAGAATCAAGAGTGAAGTGCAAAAATTTAAACTTTCAAAAAAAAAAGAAAGAAAGAAAGAGGAAGTGGAAAGTCAGGAAGAGGAGGAAGTGGAGGAGATAAAAGAAAAAGAAAAAAAATATTGATTAATAGTAGACCTCAGATTAAGAAATTCTAAAAAACTAAGCATAAAGAACACATGATACAAAATCAATATATATGAGAATATCACATTTAAATGTTGATCAATTATAAATAACAGAAACAAGTATTAAAATACTATTAATACAGAGAAATTGTTTGCCAGAAATAGTGAGAAAACTTTAATATCTTAGGATGCAAATATAAGAGATCAAGACAGTACCAATGGTGAAGATTCAAATTGGCATTGAAAACACATGTCATTACTTCATTAATGTAAGGATCTTTATGAGAGTTTATGGCATGGAAGAATATCACAAAAAAAGTAGTCAGTTTCAGTAGACCTGCAGAAAGTTAACCTTAACAGAATCTCTACATGAATGTAGGTTACTAGCTATTAAGGTCCCTGTAATCATCTGAATGCTCCATTTTTTTCCTATCATAGTGTGGTACTGCAGTGAGCTTATATATGGCCATATAGTGATCATAAGCCATTGCTTCCAGGAGAAAGCAATCTGCAGGTTCAGCAACGCAGAGAAAGTAAAATTGTATCATTCATTCATTGAGGGAAATCATTCTGTCCTCAGAAATTAAGTTCTCTAACATTTTGAGAATACTGGCACAGGAATAACAGGAATCCATGAGAGCCAGGTTACCCATAAAGACGTACATTAGCATATGAAGATGATACTCCATAAAAATAAATGCCACGAGGCCCAGATTCCCCACCATAGTGGTCAAATAGATGGCAAAGAACACCAAAACCAGAAGGATCTTTAGCACTGGGTGATCTGTAAATCCTATGAGGATAAACTCAGTTGTCAAGGAGTGATTTTCCTGAGCCATTCCTGACTTCTTGGCTGAGATAGAAATCGTAGGGAAATGAGATTCTAAATTAGAGTGTGTCTAATTCTCCCTTCTAATTTTCCCATGTATAAAAAGAAAAAAAAAGTCTTCTTTAGTCATCCTATCTGTACTGTCTCTCGAAAACTAGCACAGGCACAGTAGGTCAAGTCTGCAAGAAGAAAAATATCACAAATTGTGTACACAGGATAGTCTGGAAATGCCTGTGTGAATTTCCAAGGCAGAAAAACTTGATATTCTAGGGTTAAATGAAACGGACATCACTAAAGTCAGCTTAAGAATAGGATCATGTTGTTGGTTTTTACACACTTGAGATCCCTTTCCACTCCCCACCTCCCCCACCCCACCCCCACCAACACACATACACACTTGAAAACTATAGTGGAGAGAGAAAAAATACATATTGATCACTTAATGGAGGAAGTGAGAGTTTAAGAGGATTTGAAGAGAGATTTGGATTTGTGGAATATAGGCAAAAATGTGGTCACATTCTCCTCCTTTACTCCCTTTGGAAAATCTGACCATTCTATAAATTCCTCCTCTGCACCATCTCTGGCATTGTCTTCTTTAGTTTTACTTATGCATCATAACAGAACTCTTTAACTGATATTCCATATCCATACTTTTTCTATTATAGATATGCTCTTATGGACTGGAAATGTTTTTGGCTCATTACTCTCCAAACCAAGTCTTTTTCCTTTATCTTAGAATCCCTAGGTCTCCATAGACTGGGGTTATATCACCTATGACTTTAATTTTTACCATTTACCTTTAAGAATCCATCTCCAGAGACATACTCATCACTTTGCTATTCCTTGATGCACTAGAATTAAATCATAACTCAGAATATTTATTCAGAATCTACTCCTCATCTAAAATGTCCTCTTTCATTTATTCCTCTGTCCAAATCCTATTCAGTTTTTATATGAAGTCTGATTCCCTCCATGAAGTTATCTGCAACTTTCTGACCTGTAAAATAATTACTGTCCTTATGAGACGAAGGGCTTTTAATCATGCTTCACTTGGATGTTTGTTCAGCTTTTCTTCATATGAAAGTCTTGTTTATTCTCAGCTGAATTAATTTTCTTTTTGACTTTCTATACTGCAAATCTTTCATAGTTCCAAATAATATAGGCCCTCAAAGAATGCTTGTTGAATTGGTAGCAGAAATTTCCATTACATTAAATTCAACATTTATAGAGTGATTATAAGAGACAAATCACTGAGTCAAACATTAAGTAGAGAGGAGCCCTCAGCAGGGATGGGATTGGGAAAGACGTTGCATAGAAAAATAAGAAATAATCCTGCCTTTATGGAACTACCAATCTAGAGAGTAAAATCACTTACACAACTGTATGTAGAGCAGCTCAGACTGGGTTAAATATTAAAATAGAATATAAGCAAGGTATAAGTGAACACAAAGAAGGAAACTTAGAAAACTAAGAGAAGACATTACAAAGAAATGACATTTCCCTTGATTCTTGAAGAATAGATTTGATTTCAATAAGCAGAAAATGAGTGGTAAGATTTGTAGGCTGAAGGAACAACATGATTAAAGGCAAAGGCATGGAAGCTTTAAAGCATAAGGCATATTTTAAGGAATAGAGAGCAAACCAGGCTAGCCAGAGTCAGGGTGTATGCTGGGAAGAGGAGGAGTTGGGAAGTACGGGTTATAACTGGTTCTGCTTCTGCCCCATCCATTTCACTGACACTGCTCTCTCACCAAGATCATTACTCATATCCTAATTACCAAATCCAAAGCCCATTTGTCAATCATTACGTTAATTAACTATATCATTTGACACTGTTGACCACACTCTGCAATTCATTGCCTCCTCAACTTCTGCAATAACATTTTTTTATTCCTATATCTCTGGCTGGTTTTTCTCTGTGTTTTGTATTAGATCATCCTTTCCTCAAATACGCACTCATTGAAATAAAAAAGTGTATCCTTGAGTACATTTATAAAATTATGGCACTTTGTTTTAAATACTAACTACTAATTTATAAAGGATTTAAAAAATGTTTACCTAGTAAACTATCATATGTTTTGATGTCAATGAGCTGCTCTTGCAAACTAAACAGAATGTACTGAATTTTTATATTTTTTTAAAAATAGGCTCAAACCTCATCGAAATTCTCTGAAATATTTTTCTATTAGAAAATTCTGTTTCCAAGTTTTAATAAAATATATGCACACATAAGATTTTTTAATATGTTACTCATATAAGTTTTGCCCCCCCAAATCATGTCAGAATATATGGAAACCCAGAGAAGTTTTCAAAATTCTATCTGCATTGCATGATTTCCTTTTGAAAAGCAGTTGCTTTCACATAGTTAAATATCATATTTATATTAAGGGAAAAATTAAAATGTTACTTACTTTAAAAATATTTGTTGAATAGTTACTTATCATCTGAGAACGCATCATCAAATTTAGAATACCTATCTTTTGGAAGACAAATATATAACATTTTGTATTCAGCAACTCTTTTATGTACTTGTTATGATGCTCAGTAAACTTCTGTTTTGTGTACAACCACTCGTCATCTCATTTTAAGGTATCAAAGATTCTGGTATTTTAAAGATTATTCTAATAAAAAAAATTACCTTATCAGTATCATCCTGTATATTTTCATGCACTTCTGACTTTAGCTTTGTTGCTGCAGTAGCTTGTCTATGAATAATGAAAATAATTGTTTTCAAATGAAGTGGTATGTGTACTCATTCTATTCATTGATTTATTGTGCAACAGTTTTTTATGATAAAGGAACACATGTTACTTTCTTACTATATTGTTTTTCTGTATTATTTCCAACAATCTGTAAGTCAGTGCAAATATTTTTAATAGTTAAGGAGAAACATGTATTTTCCCAATGACATATAGCTTTTTACTTTTACTTTTGATTAAATAACCTCAATAGGGGCTTCTTAACTTTCATCATTTGGTTAAATAAATTTTGAAAAGTAGTGGAATAAGTATTTTATTATGATAGTTGGCTCTGAATAAATAGCCCTTGCTGTTCTCGTTTGGTTGGTCTTTCTTTCTTTGCTTATTTCCACAGCATAATTGCTAATATTATGAAATATTTGGACTCCTCTTTGTAGCTACCCTAGATCTAACTTAGAGAATCAGTCCTATGAATAAGTTTGGTCAACTAGAAGTAATAAATTATCTTAATTGATTAATTGATAGTTATACTTTTCCTAAAGTGTGCACCCAGGCAATTGTTATTGTATTAACTCTGACTTGACTGGCCAATAAATAGTTGTTATCTTTCTGTTACCTAGAACTACTGCAGTTAATAAAACTATGCTGATTTGTAGATGTCTTGGATATGTTCTGGTAAATTACCACATCAGGCTCTCATAACATAAGAGTAACCATAATATTTGTTTTACATACATCGAAAGGCCAAATAATAACATCAAAATACACATTTCTCAGCCGAAAGCATTGGAGGAACATCTGATTACTGAAAGATACTCCCAGGAGTGTATTCTCAGAGGATACAAAAGAAAACTTTTGGTACTATGCTATCTGAATTTAATCCATCTGAGTCTGATTTCTAAATATCTGAGAGTTTGTCATATGTGGCCTTTATTATGTTTTTTAAAATAATTTTTTGTTTCATTAAAGTTGACATACAATATTATATTAGTTTTAGGTGTACAACATAGTGATTAGACATTTATATAACTTACAAACTGATCACCCAAAGAAATTGAGTACCCATCTGATAATCATACAAAGTTATTGCAATATTACTGTCTATGTTCCCTATGCTGTACGTTAAATCCCATGACTATTTTGTAACTACCAATTTGTACTTTTTAATCCCTTCCCCCTTTCACCCATTCCTCTAACCACCTCATATCTGGCAACCATGAAAATGTTCTCTATATCTATGAATTTATTTGTTTTGTTTGTTCATTTATTTAGATTTTTAGATTCCACATATAAGTGAAATTATATGGTATTTGTCTTTTGCTGAGTTATTTCACTTAGCATAATACCCTCAAGGTCCATCCATGTTGTTACAGATGGCAAGATTTAATTCTTTTTTATGGCTGAGTAATAGTCAATCATGTATATGTACCACCTCTTCTTTATCCATTCATCTATTGATATAAAGTTAAGTTGTTTCCATATATTGGCTATTATAAATAATGCCACAATGAACATTTGGATTCTTATGTCCCTCTGCAGTAGAGTTTTGGATTTCTTTGGATAAATACCCAGAGGTGGGATAACTGGGTATTTCTTTGTCTCTTATTACAGCTTTTGTTTTAAAGTCTATTTTGCCTGGTATAAGTATTTCTACCCTTTTTGTTTGTTTTCATTTTTATGAAATATCTTTCTCCATCTTTTTACTTTTAGTCTGTTTGTGTCTTTTGATCTGAAGTTTCTTTTAGGTACCATGTGTAAGGTCTTGTTTTATTATCCATTCGGTCACCCTGTATTTTGATTGGAGCATTGAATCCATTTATATTTAAAGTAATTGTTGATAGATATGTAGTTATTGCCATTTTATTATCCATATTTTTTAATCATTTGTTTTTCTTCTCGTTCTTAAAGAAGTCCCTTCAACATTTCAATTTTATCTGGTACTGGTTGGTGATGATGAACTCCTTTGGCTTTTTCTTTTTCTGAGAAGCTCTTTTTCTGTCCTTTAATTCTAAATGATAGATTTGCTGGGTAGAGTAACCTTGGTTGTAGGTTCTTGCTTTTCATTTCTTTGAACATTTCCTTCCAATCCCTTCTGGCCCACACAGCCAGATCTGTTGAGAAATCAGCTGACTGTCTTATGGGAGCTCCCCTGTAGATAACTAACTGTTCTTGCTGCTTTTAAGATTCTATTTGTCTTTAACCTTTGGCATTATAATTATAATGTATTTTGATGTGGGCCTTTTGGGGTTCATCTTTCTTGGGATTCTCTGCACTTCCTGTGCTTGTATGCCTATTTTCTTCTCCAGGTTAGGGAAATTTTCCATCATTATTTCTTGAAATAAGTTTGCAATTTCTTGCTCTCTCTCTTCTCCTTCTGGTACCCCTATGATGTCAATGTTGTTACCCTTAATGTTGTCCCAGAGGCCTCTTAAACTATCCTCATTTTTAAAATTCTTTTTTCTTGTTGCTGTTCTGACTGGGTGTTTTCTGCTACCTTACCTTGCAAATCACTGACTTGGTCCTCTGCTTCATCTAATCTACTGTTGGTTCCCTCTAATGTATTCTTAATTTTAGTTATTGTATTCTTCATTTCTGACTGGTTCTTTTTTATGTTTTCTATCTTCATTTTTTATATTTCCTTCATTTTTTATATATTCCATGGAGATCATTAAGAATCCTTATAACCAATGTTTTGAACTCTGCATCTGGTAGATTGCTTATTTCTATTTTGTGTAATTCTTTCCCCCAAAGCTTTGTTCTGATCTTTCTTTTGGGACATGTGTTTTTTTTGGCTCCTCATTTTGGCTGCCACCCTATGTTTGTTTCTATGTGTTAGGTAGAGCTGCTATATCTCTCAGTCTTCATATAGTGGCCACAGGTATTAGGTGTCCTATAGGGTTCAATGGCACAGTCTCCTTGGTCACCTGAACCAAGTGTTCCAGGTGTGTCCCTTGTGTGGGTTGTGTGTGCTCTTCTGTTGTAGCTGAGCATTGATTGCTCTTGGCATGTCAATGGGAGTGCTTATCCTCAGACTGATGGGTTTTAAGGACTAGCTGTTCTGCAAGGGTTGACTCTATGAAACAGAATTTGCTATAGTGTGGCTCTGGTTCCTGCCCAGTCTTTGCTTTGGGTGTGTCATTTGTGGAAGTGGTTGCATGGTGTTCTGGTGTGGTCTCAAGCTGGTCACCAGATGTGTTACTTCTGGGGTTGCTTCTGGGAGGGGTTCTTGTGCAGGCCAAGGACAGCTGGTGCCTGTGCCCTGCCCGGGGCTACTTAGTATGAGTTATAAAGTAGATTGTGATAAATTTGTACAAGAAACATCTTGAGTGCACCCAGTTTCCATATCTTGATCTTTATGATTATCACATGGGTGTTCATTCCCTAATAATTTATCATGCTGTATGTTTTTTTGTATTTTCACTTTTTGCATGTATTATCTTTATAATGTTTATTTTTTAATTAAAATATAAGTTAAATTTGTTTAGATTGGCTTAAATATGGCACTATTATAACTCATCCAGAATGGCCTGAATCAAAAATTTCTTTAAGAATGCATCTATGCCTGTTACCTCTGGAGAACATCTTGCTGACCACATAAGGAATGGACCAAGGTTGCAGTTCCACCCTACTGCTCAGCGCAGCCTCCAGTCTCTCCCCTATAGGAAGTGTGGTTCACAGACCTCCACCAGCCATAGAGCACATCCTACAGACTTCCCAAGGCATGGAGCCACACCGGCAGCTCTACCTGTTGTCCAAAGTCGCTCCCTCCATATAACCAAGAGGTCTGAATACTGACTCTAAACATCCTTGGAGCCCAGCCTACAGTACCACTCAGCCATGGAGCCCAGCCTACAACCCCACCCAATAGCGGAACCTAGCATATGGCCATGTCCAATTGCTAAACACAGCCTGCAGCCTCACTCAGGCATGGAGCCAGGTCAATTACCTGCCTAATCATGGAAAAGATATAGTATTTAGATTCATGAGGCTCAAAGGACCTCAAATAAGTAGAATCCGAATAGGGTTACACCAAGACGCATTATAATTAAAGTATGTGTGTGTGAGGGGAGGGGGCTTGAAAGTAGAAAGAAATAAGCAACTTTTAACATACAAGGGAATCCCTATAAGACTATCAGTGGATTTCTCAGCAAAAATTTTTTGGGTCTAGAGAAAGTGGGATGATATTCAAAATATTGGGTATGTGTGGGGAAACCCTTTGAATCAAGAATACTACAACCAGCAAAACTGTCCTTCAGAGATAAAGATGAGATAAAGACTCCCAAACACAAGAATTGAGGAAGTTTATCACCACTAAATCTTCCTTATGAGAATATTAACGGGTATTCTACAAGCTGAAACGAAAGGATGCTAATTAGAATTGTAAAAATATATGAATGTATAATATTCATCAGTAAAGGTAACTACATAGTCAAAGTCAAATTTTCTGTAATATTGTAATGGCAACACAAAAGTCACTTACAACTCTAGTTTAAAAGTTAAAGAAACAAATGAATTAAAAATAACCATAACTACAATAATTTGTCACTGGATACACAAAATAAGAAATATGAAATTATAACATCAATAATCTAAAGTGTGAGGGAGAGAAATAAAAGTATAAAGTTTTCTATGCTCTCAAAGTTATCAGCTTTAAGTAGGATATTATAAGTATAAGATATTTTATATAGGCCTCATGGAAACTACAAGGAATAACCAGTAGTAGATACAAAAAAGATTATGACAAAAGAGTCAAAGCATACAACCACAAAAGTCATCAAATCACAAAAAAAGACAGCAAGAGAGGAAGCATGGAAAAAAAGATCTACAAAAAATCAGAAAACAATTAACAAATTTCAATTGTTAAGTAAGACCTTAATAATCAATTACTTTAAACAAAAATTGATTAAACTCTTTAAACAAAGATATAGCTTAATGAATAAAAGATAAGATCCAATAATATTCTGCCTACAAGAGACTCACTTTAGCTTTAAGGACACATATAAGCTGAAACTGAAGAGATGAAATATAATATCCTAAACAAATAATAAACAAAATTAATGAGGAGTAGCTATACCAGTATTAGACAAAATAGAATGTAAGCTAAAAATGGTCACGAGAGAACGAAGGTCATTATAGATAAAAAGGATCAGTTCATCAAGATGATATAACAATTGTGAATGTTTGTGTACCCGATAGCACAGTGCCTAAATATATAAAGCAAATACTAACACACATAAAGGGAGAAACAGATAGCAATACAATAATAGTCGGAAATCTAATATCACACTTTCAACAATGGATAGATTATCCAGACAGAGAAGTAACAAGGAAAAGAAGGATTTGGCAACATTATAGCCTAAATGAACCTAACAGATATATGCAGAACATTCCATCCAATGGCAGCAGAATACACATTCTTTTTAAGTGCACTCAGACCATTTTAGGTTAGATTATATTATAGGCCATAAAACATATCTCAAAAAATTCAAGAAGATAGAAAGCATGTCAGGTATCTTTTCTGACTTCAATGATATGAAATTAGAAATCAATAAGAGGAAGAAACCTGGAACATCCACATGGAAATTAAACAACATATTCCTGAACAATCACTAAATTAAAAAAAGAAATAAAAGGGAAATAAAAAGTATATTAAGATGATTGAAAATGGAAACACATAGAACAACTTATAGGATGCAGCAAAAAGTTCTAAGAGGGAAGTTTATAGCAATAAATGCATATAGCAAGTAAAAAGAAAGATCTCAATTAAACAACCTACCATTATACTTCAAGAAAGTAGAAAAAGAGCACACTAAACTCAAATTTAGCATAAAAAGGAAATAATAAATATTAGAGCATAAAAAAATGAAATAGAAACTAGATAGACAATTGTAAAGATCAGTGAAACTAAGAGCAGTTTTTATTTAACACATACAAAATTTACAAACCTGTAGCTAGACTAACCAAGAAAAAAAAAGAGGACTAAAATAAATACAATTATAAGTGAAAGAGGAGACATTAATACTGACATCACAGAAATACAAATGATCATAAGAGGCTACTGTGAACAATTAGAAACCTGCAAATTGAATAACCAAGAACAAATGTATCGATTCCTAGAAACATACGATCTACATAGACTGAATCACGAAGAAACAATATCTGAATAGAGCAATTAATAGTAAGGAGATTAAATCAGTAAGCATGAACCTACCAACAAAGAAAACTCAGGATCAAATGATTTCACTAGTGAATTCTACCAAAGCCAATCCTTCTCAAACTCTTCCAGAAAATCAAAGAGGAAAGAACATAGTCAGACTTAGATAAAGGCCAGTATTACCCTGAACCAAAACCACATAAGAATACTACAAGATAAGAAAACTACTTATCAGTATCTCTGATGAATATAGATGCAAATCTCCTCAATAAAATATTAAGAAACCAAATTCAACAACACATTAAAAGGATCATACACCATGATCAAGTGTGATTTATCCCTGAGATACAAGGATGTTTTGGCATTACACAAATCAAAAACTGTGATACTCCACATTAATAAAATGAAGGATGAAAACTACACGATCACCTTAATAGATGCAAAAAAATGATTTGACAAAATTTAATGTCATCTCATGATAAGAATTCTAAAATAATTGGGTATAGGAGAAATGTACCTCAACATAAAAAGAACTGTATATGGCAAGCCCACAGCTCACATAATACTCAATGGTGAAAGATTGAAAGCTATTTCTCTAAGATTAGGAATAAGAGCACCCACTCTTAACCACTTTTACCCAACATAGTACTGGAAATCCTAGCCAGAGCAATCAAGCAAGAGAAAAAAAGGCGTCTAAAGGAAAGAAAAATGTAAAATAATCTCTGTTTGCAAATGACATGGTCTTGTATATAGAAAACTCTTAAGACTCCACCAAAAAGTTATTAGAACTAATCAACAAATTCAGTAGTTACAGGATACAAAATCGACATACAGAAATAAGTAGCACAAGGAGTATTCTGAAAGAGAAAGAAAATAATGCCATTTACAATAGCACAAAAAAATGATAAAATTCTTAGGAATAAGTTCACTAAGAAGGTCAAAAATTTGTACACTGAAAACTATAAGACATTGATAATATAAACTGAAGGAAACTCAAATACATGGAAAGATATCTTATGTTCATAGATTGGAAGAATTAATATTGTTAAAATAAGTCATATAATCTAAAGCCATTTATAGATTCAATAAAACTTTATCAATATTCCAAGGGCATTTTTTACAGATATAGAAAAAAACAGTCTAAAATTTGTGTGAAACCATAAAAGATATCAAATAGCCAAGACAATCTTGAGAAAGAACAATAAAACTGGAGACGTTATACTTCCTAATTTTAAATTATACCACAAAACTATAGAAATCAAAATATTATGGTACAAGCATAAACGGATACATAAGTCAACTGAACTGAATCAAGAATCCAGAAATAAACTCCAAATATGTGATTAACAAATATATGACGAGCATATATAATGGTGAAAGAATGGTCTTCCAACAAATGGTGTTGGGAAACTGGATAGTCACATGCAAAATGATGAAATTGGTACCCAACTTTACACCACTTGTAAAAATTAACTCAAATGGATTTAAGAATTAAATGTGATACCTGAACCCATAAATCTCCTAGAAAAATACTTAAAGAAAAAGCTTCGCAACATTGGTCTTAGTGATGATTTTTTGTATATGACACTTAAAGCACAAGCAACAGAAACAGAAATAAACACATGGGACTATATTAAACTAAAAAGCTTTTGCACACAAAGGAAACGACAAAGTGAGAGGCAACCTACAGAATGAGAGAAAATATTTGCAAACCATATATCTGATAAGAGGTTATCTAAAAATATAAGGAACTTATACAACTCAATAGCAAAAAATCAAATAATTCAATGAAAAAATGGGCAAAGGACCTGAATAGACACTTCTAAAAAAAAATGATATAGAAATGACCAACAGGTACACAGAAAGGTGCTCAACACCACTAATCATCTGCAAAATGCAAATCAAAACCATAATGAAATATCTCACACCTGTTAGAAAAGCTATTATTGAAAAGATGAGACAAATGTTGGTGAGGATATAGAGAAAAGGGAACCCTTGTGTGTTGTTGGTAGAAATGTAAATTGGTATAGCCGCTGTGGAAAACACTATAAGGGTTCATCAAAAAAATAGAACTATCATATGATCTAACAATCCCACTTCTGGGTATATAGCCAAAGAAAATAAAATCACTATCTCAAAGAAATACCTGCACACCTATGTTCAGTGTAGTATTATTTACAATAGCTAAGACATGAAAACAACCTAAATGTTCATCAATGAATGACTGGATAAATAAAATGATACACATACAGACACACAATGTACTATTATTCAGTCTGAAAAATAAAAGGAAATCCTGCCATTTGCAACAACATACATGGACCTCAAGGATGTTATGCTAAGTGAATTAATTCAGACAGAGAAAGATGAATATTGTATTATCTCACTTATATGTGTAATCTAATAAAATCAAACTCAGAAACAGAGTAGATTGGTGATTGTTGGGGGTATGAGTGGAGGTGGAAGAAATAGGTGAAGGTGGCCAAAGGGTACAGACTCCTAATTGTAAGATGAATTAAGTCTGGGGATCTAATATACAGGATGGTGACTCTAGCCAACAATACTATATTACAAATTCTAGCGCGCTAAGAGAATAGGTATTAAAAATTCTCACTATAAAAGAAAATTTGTAACCATGCGAGGTTATGGATATATTAACTAACCTTGTGATAATAATTTTGCAATATATACATATATCAAATCATCATAATCTAGCCAGTGTCTCATTTATTGTACATAATTATTCAAGGAGATTTGAGGGGACATTGGAGGCATTCATAAACTCTTGAAGCAGACTTCTATTACTATAATCTGTGGCCAGCTTTGAAGTCAGATTAGAAATAGATGATTCCTCTGGAGTACCTATGATTGGCATAGAGTATGGAATTAGATATTTGAGGGAAAAGAATAAGTGCTAATGAATCGGAATGAACAAAGAGCAAGGTTATAGAAATTTTGGAGATCAGCCATTACCACTAGTATCTTGCTCTAATGAGTCAGCCTCAGCCTGATAGTGGCTAAGAGGAGGAAGAATATCCAGTCAGTTTGGCTTAGGGCCAGAGCAGACAAAAAAGTCTTCTGCCCTTCATACAAGGTTGACTTTGGGTTTTACCCATATTATGTAAACACTATTCTTGTATGATGACAGCAATGTTACCTTTCCTAAGAAATCCCTATTGATTCTCTAATATGTCCACTGAGCATTGCACATAAATATGCATACATATTTACAATTACAAAAGTTTTCTATTCCCAGTCTCTAAGCATCAGACTTGTAATAGAGTCTCTAGAGAATACTCTCAGGTTCACTGTTATGTTTTCAATAGAGTATTAATTGTCTATGTAAGTCCCCAGTTAACAAGTGGAAGAATATTAGCTAGAATACTGTCCTCAATGATTCTCAGGTGATGCATTGTTTTTCAAAGACCAATGATAGTCTAAAAACAGGAAATATTTTGGTTACTTCTTTTATGAGGAATAGTTAAATAAGCCCCTCATTTTGGTTTCATAATAAAATGAGAGAAGAGTCTCTGGGTCTTATGTATGAGCTTCGTTGAAGCTGTGAATGAAAAAGGAGCCACATACTAAACCTGACCAGCTCAGGGGAGGCCAGCACGGCAGGCACCTGCAAACTCAGAGGCCACAATTAACCATGTAGGATGGTCTGAACATAAAAATTCCTAAAAGCAGATCACAGAGGGTAGTTACATCCTAGACCTGTAGCTTCTTTGACAAAAGTCATTCTTTACCTTAAGTCAGCCTTTTTTCTAAGATAACGTACCCTTGGAATGTCAGAGTAATCTCCCTTTTCTGGACCCCTGAGGGTACACTCAATGCATCAGAGCACAAGACCACAGAACTCCTCATTGTTATCTTATTTCCCAAATACCATCTCTCTGTGCTATAAATGTTAATTATTAACTATCCTGTACCCACTGAAGTAAAAGAATTATGTGTCTCTCGTTTTACTTTTTGTCCAGTCCCAGAGATTTCCCCACTTTGCTTTCTCCCACCCCCTTAATCTACCACCAGTGGATTTCATGTAACCCTCCTTATGTCTCTTCCTTTGATTCTAAAGTATAAAATAAGCTGCAAAACTGCCGTTCTCCAAAGCATTTTCTCAATCTGTTGAATTTCGCTTCCCAGCAATTGTTTGGCTCAAATAAACTCATTAAAATTCTCTACAGGTTTGGATGCTTCTTATGTCGACAAAGCCACTGATTTATATTTATAATACCTGAAAAATCAGTATAAATATTGGAGACTAGTCTAGCAGTAAACTTTGAGATTACGAGTAGAGGGGAAGAAACTCCAGTTTCTTTTGGAAAGCCATTCCATTCATTGTTAATTGTGTAGATAATTGTAATGGGTATAAAATATTATCTAGTGACTTCCACATCTCTTTTCTTCCTTTTTAAATCCCTTGTTCTCTTTCCCAATCTCTGCTCTACCTCTATCACTTGTCTTGACCTAAATATTTCTTTTCTTTTTCCTATCTTCTCTAGCTCTCTTTTTCTTAGTTCTTTTTCACAGAGCTCCTACGCTCATCCTTTATTCTCCTGACATCTCCAGGTGTGGGAGTGGAACCAGGATTGCTGTGTCTACCACTGATCCTGGTGTTCTGTACAACTCTTTCAATTTTCATATGGAGGTTCAGGCCTGCTTTTTTCAAGAAGAGAGCTAGCTGCTCTGGATTTGCCTTGGACCACATCAGATCTTTTTCAAAAGGAGGTCAATCTAATTTAAATGAGAAGAATAGGAAAGTCATTTATTTTTGAAATTTAAACACAAAATCCACAGGCCCAAAATGGTGTTACTCATGCTGAAATTCCATAATACTAAACCTAAATTTAATACTTGATCTAATTGCAGTTTCAACCTCTCTCAGAAACATAATCAGTCCGGAATTTTCTGGCCAAGCACCAGTAAGGTAACCTATCACATGGGTCCTCTCCATTCCCCATGGAAAAAGAGTCAATCTGCATGATAAAAAACCCATCCCATTCTCTTCCCAAAGAAAGGGCATTCTGAATTGAAAAAATAAGCTTTTTTTTTTTTCTTTCTCTAGTAACTCATTTGGCCTACCATTTTTTTTCTATAAAAACTTTCCTGATAAGACTCTCTGCCTTTTCCCAAAGGGAAGGTGACATTGCCTGAAATAGTTATTCTTTAAACTTATTAGTCCCACCTTCTTTCTGCCTAGAAAAACCTTCTATTTTGTACAACTTCTAGGAGCACCCTTCTGGTTGCTAGATGAGATGCTGCCCAATTCATGCATTGCTTATTTAAAACCATTTAGACTTTCAAATTTACTCAGTTGAATTTTGTTTTTCAACAAAACAGTTCTGTAGCAAGAAAAACTGAAGCTAGTTCTTCAATTATAAACTGGCAAATTATCATGTTGTATCTCCAGCTGCCTAGTTGACATTGCCATGCAAATATCTAGTAGGCATCTCAAATTTATCTTGGCCAAACCTGACTTCTTTACTACTATGAACCCCCAATTTTATTTATCCTGTGTCTTCCTCATTTCAGAAAATGGTGACTCTGTTTTTCTAATTACTCAGGCAAAAAATATGATCAGTTATCAAGTAAATGTCAGTACTACTATCAAACAATATTCAAAATCCAACTACTTTTACCATCCTGCTACAGACTAATGTTTCTTATCTATTGATGCAAAAGTCATCTAACAAGTTTCCCTGCTTCCAGCCATGCATCCTACAGTCTTGTCTTAACAGAGCATCCAGAGTTGTAAGTCATGCAATGTCACTCTGCTCAAAACTTCAGTGGATCCCTATAGAAATGCAAATTAAAACCACAGTGAGATACCATTACACACCTATAAGAAAGGCTAAATATGAAAAGACTGACAACATCAAGTCTTGCCAAGATGTGACGCATTGCTGGTGGGAATGTAAAATGATACAACTACTCAAAAAAGTTTGGAAATTTCTTAACAAGTTAAACACATATTTAGATTATGACTCAACAATTCTAGATATTTTTCCAAAAGAAATGAAAACATGTGTCTCCCCAAACACTTGTACACTGTTGTTCATGGCCACTTTATTATGGTTAACCCCAAACTGAAGACAATACAAATATCCATCAACAAGTAAATTGGCCAACAAACTCGTAAAGCCATACAATAGAATACTACTCAGCAATAAAAATAAATGAACGTGCAACAACATGGATGAATCTCAAAACAGTTATGATGAGTGAAAAAAGCCAGACATAAAAGATCATGTACTGTAGTAGCAGAGAATGAGAATAACTGGGAAGAGGTACAGGGCAGTTGAGAGGTGATGGAAATGTTCTATATCTTAAACGTGTTGGTAGTTACATGTGTCAAAATTTGCCATTTTATTATACTTCCATAATAATTAATTTAAAAAGAAAAAAAAGCAAGACCCAACTCTATGTTGTCTACAAGTATATTTAAATATATTGACATAGGTTAAAAGTAAACAAAAAGAAAAAATATATATATATACCGTGTGCAGAATAACCATAAGAAAGCTGGAATGACTAAATTAACATCGGAAGAATTGATAATAAAACAAAGAATAAAGAGAGACATTTCATAACAATAAAGGGATTGATTTGTCAAAAAGACATAATAGTTTTAAATGTGTATGCCCTTAATAACAGAGATTCAAAATAATGGACCAAAATTGATGTAATCGAAGTTAGAAACAGATAAGCCCATTATCTTTGTTGAAGATTTAACACCTCTCTCTTAACAAGTGATAGTACGACTAGACAGAACTTTAGTGAAGAGAGATAAGATCTGAAGAACACTATCAACCTTCTTGATATAACTGATACTTTAGAATGATACAACCAACATTTTCAGGAACTATGTTCTTTTCAAGTGCACATAATTATCACCAAGATAATCATATGTTGGAGCGTTATACGTGTCTTCATAAATTTATGAGAAATAAAATTATACAGGATATGTTAACTAACCAAAATAAAATTAAATTAGAAATCAATAATAATACAATTTAATTTTATTATGATTCTATTGCCAATTCATGTATCTTCTTTTGTGAAGTAGCTATTCAAATATTTTCCACATTTAAAAAATTGGATTATTTGAATTCCTATTACTGAGTTGAAAAGTCCTTTTTATATTCGAGATACAAGTCACATGTGCTGCAATTATTTTCTCCAAGTATGTGCTTGACTTTTTATTTTCTAAATTATGTTTTTTAAAAGATATTTTACATTTTGATCAGGGTTTACTTATAAAATTTTTCTTTTATGGTTATTATGTTTTGTATTATCTCTAAAAAAATAATCGGCTACCCCCAAAGTTGCAATATTTTCTTGTTTTACTTCAGGAGTTTTATAGCTCAGCTTTTATGTTTTGGTATGTGATACATTTTGTTGTTAATTGTTGTGTGTGATGGGGAGTCAGAGTTAAGATTTATTTTCTTATATGGAGGGAAAAGCGTAGAGCAAAGAAAATTATTCTTAAGCTTTAATAACTAATGGAGTTTGCCTTGCTAGGTTTTAGATTTGCTTGGGATATATCACCCCTTCTTTCTTTTCTATTTGTTTCTTTTTAAATGGCAATATCTATCCTATGCCTGTTTCTTCACTGTATTTAGGAAGCACATAAATTATTTGGCTTTATAGGTTCACAATTGGTAGGAGTTTTGCCTCAGGATGACTCATACCTTGAGTCTGAGCATGTACCTGAGTATAATTCATACCTTGAATCATACCTTGAGTCATCCATACCTCATTTAGATGATATTTATATGAGACTTTGAACTTAATGTTTTAGATTTGATGCTGGAATGAGTTAAAACTTTGAGAGTTGTTGGAATGGAATGAATGATTTTGTATGTAAGAAAGACATGAATGGGGGTGGGGAGGAGTATGTTATGGACTAAATATTTGTGTTCCCCAAAAAACTCATATGTTAAAATCCTAATCCCTACTGTGTATTAGGATGTGAAGCCTCTGGGAGGTAATTAGGTCATGAGAGTGGAGCCCTCATAAATGAGATTAATCTCCTTCTAGGAAGAGATATGAGAGAGCTTCCTTTCTATCTCTTCTATCATGTAGGGATACAATGAAAAGGCGGCCACCTACAAATCAGGGAGTGGGTGCTCAGCAGAACCTTAATATGCTGACACCATGATCTCTGACTTCCAGTCTCAAAAACTGTGAGAAATAAAGTTCTGTTGTTGATAAGCCACCCAGTTTACAATACTTGTTATAACAGCCTAGGCTATGACACCAATCTTTCACTTTCAACTTATTTGTGTCTTTGGATCTAAAGCGAGTCTTTTAACTAGAGAATTTATTAAAATTTAAAGAAATTGCTGATAAAAAAAGAACATAACTTCTGTCAGTTTTCTATTTATTTACTATATACTTTATAGCTTTTTTTGTTCCTCATTACCTGCATTATTGTCTTTTGTGGTTAATTGATTTTTTTTTTGGTAGTGAAATGCTTAAATTCACTACAACTTAATCATTTCCTTCTTTGTTTATTTTTAAGCTATTTTCATTGTGGTTATCATGGAGATTAAATTTAATATCTTAAAGTTATAGCTCTTTTGATTTGAATTTATACCAGCTTAATTTTAATAACATTTAAAAATTCTGTTTTTTAACAGCTCCATTCCCACCCTTTTCAGTTGTTGATGTCACAAAATTACATCTTTATACATTGTGTAGCCAAAAAAATAAACTAATAATTTTTTTGTTACATCAATCCCTTAAATTATGTAGAAAACAGATGTGGAGTTACAAACAAGTTATAATAATCCTAGCTTTTAGACTAATAATTTTACAAAATGTATTTTCCTCTTAAATCATATAGAAAACAAATAGTGGAGTTATAGACCATTGTTACAATAGCTGTACCTTTTATACTTGCTCAGGCATTTATCATTATTGAGATCTTAATTTCTTAGTACGTCTCCAAGTTACTGTATAGTGTTCTTTTATTTCAATCTGTAGGATATCCTTTAGTATTTCTTGCACTCCAGGTCTAATAGTAATACACTACTTCAGTTTTTGTTTATCTGCTAATGTCTTAATATCTCCCTCACTTTTGAAGGACAGTTTTGCCAGAAATAGGATTCTTGGTTGAGTTTTCTCTTTTTGCACTTTGAATATTTTGACCCACTGCCTTCAGGCCTCCAATGAGAAATTTCCTGATTATCTTATTGAGGATTTCTTTTTTTGGTGATGAATCACTTCTCTTGGCTTTCTAACTCCTCTCTTTGTCTTTGTCTTTTAGCAGTTCGGTTATATATTTCAGTGTGAACTCTTTGAACTCATCCTACTTGGAATTTGTTGAGTTTCTTGGATCTTTATATTCATATCTTTTATCAGTTGTCAATAATTTTCAGCCATTTTTTTTCCTCATTCTACCCCTTTCTCTCTCTTTCTTCTCCTGAAACTCCCACATGTGTGTATTGGTCTGCTTAATGGTGTTCCGCAGATCCCTTAGGCTCTATTCACATTTCTTTAGTCCTTTTTCTTCTGTTCCTCAGACTTGACAATTTCCATTGTCCTATTTTCAAGTTTGCAGATTTTCTCCTCTGGCTGTTCATATCTTCCATTTGAATCTCTCTGGTGATTTTTTAAAATTTCGGTTAATGTGGTTTTCAGCTCCAGGAAATTTTTAGATTTCTTTTCAGGTTTCTATCTTTTTATTAATTTTTCCATTTTGTATATACATCATTTTCTTGACTTTCTCCACACCTTCCTTTGCTTCTTTGAGCATCTTTAAAACAATTGTTTTAAGATCTTTGTCTAATAGTTCTGACATCAGGTCTTTTTCAGGGACAGTTTCTTTTGATATTTTTTTTTTCCTTTGAATGGGTCATACTTTCCTGTTTCTTTGTATGATTTGAGATTTTTTTGTTGAAACCGTACATGGGAATTTAATAATGTAGTAACTCTAGATATTAAATTCTCTACTTTTCCCAGGGATTGCTTTTTTTTTTTTTAATTGTTGTAGACTGTGTCTTTGCTGAGGATCTACAACAATTAAAAAAAAAAAAGGTGTAAATTTAAGTCTTTTTAGTTTATTTATGAGCCTTCACCTTCCCATGGGCATGCATGGAGGCTTTCTAATTTTTCCCATATACATGGTTGCTTTTGAACGTATTGGTGTTTAATGTTTGGCTCCCAAAAGGGGAAAAATATAAACATGAGGAAAAGGTTAAAGAGCACCAGTCCTTTAATTTCCTGAAAGTCATGTCAGCTAGAAGGGAGGGACTTGCATCAATGATGGGAGGTACAACAACAATGGCTGTCTCCTCTTTGCATCTCTTTGTTTAGAATCAGAAATCAGTATATAAAGCCTTAATATTTGGATAATAGGATCTATTTTGCCTACCCTGGCTCCTGCAACATGTGTGCAAACTGCTCCAGGAACACGTGCACAGTTGTCTGCTGTTGGGTTATGGAGTATGGGTAGATAGATGGCTACTCATATGCCGAAAGCTAAAATTGACCAAAATTAACAACAGTTTACTGTCCAAGTCTTTACCAGAAGTTGAAAGCCTCATTAGATACTACAGTTTCAAAATAGGTCAATTAGATTCTGCTAGTGCAATTTTTGTTTAGGTAAGGAGAAAGATTTCTGGTGTTCCTACTCTGCCATTTTCTCAGAATCCTCTCTTGCTATTTAAAAATATATTCAAAGAATTTCTGTCATTTAATGAGATACTTAGTTCCCATTTACTTTCAATGTAATTATTGATAATATTAGCCTGTGTCTAACATTTTACTACTTGTTTTATGTTTGCAATGTCTGTTTTATCTATACTTCTCTGCTTTTTTTGTGGTTGCTTTTAGGAAGGATTACAATATATATTATCAGCTTTTTTTTCAAAGTTTACTTAAGGTTAATATTTTACCATTTCAAACAAAACCGAACAATGTTCCTGGCCTTAATTGTCATATGTATTACAACTGCACATTTTATAGCCCAAATATGAATCATTTTTTTGCTTTAAATGTTCATATGTATTTTAAAGAAATTAATTTAAAAGTACCGTTTTCTATTTGTCTACAGAACTATCTTCAGAGTTTTTTATTTCTTCCTGAAGATCCAAATTTCCACCTGGACTCATTTCCCATTGTTCTTAGGAAGTTTCTTTTAAATAATTTTAAAATTAAAGTTAGCATACAATATTACATTAGTTTCAGGTCTGCAACATTGTGATTACACATTTAGATAAATTATGAGTGATCATCCTGATAAATCTAGTGTGCATCAGACACCATATATGTTATTGCAATATTATTGACTATATTCTTTATGCCATACTTTACATCCCTATAACTATTTTGTAACTGCCAATTTGTACTTTTTAATCCCTTTCTATTTTTACCCACCTCCTTCCATCTGGCAACCATCGAAATGTTGATGAGTTTGTTTCTGGTTTGTTTGTTTATTTTGGTCTTTAGATTCCACATATAAATGAGATAGATCATATGGCATATGTCTTTCTCTTTCTGAATTATTCTACTCAGCACAATATCCTCCAGGTCCATCCATATTGTTGCAGATGGCAAGATTTAATTTTTTCTTTATGACCACGTAATATTCCATTGTATATATGTACCACTTCTTTTTTATCCACTCATCCATTGATAGACACTCAGATTGCCTCCATATCTTTGCTGTTGTAAATAATGCTGCAATGAACATATGGATGCACATATCCCTTTGAAGTAGTGTTTTGGGTTTCTTTGAGAACTCAAAATATCCAGCAGTGAATTACAGGATTCTTCTTTGACATTTGTTGTAGCCTTTGTTTTAAAGTCTATTTTGTCTGGCATAAATATTGCTACCCCAGCTTTTTGTTTATATTTTTGTTATATTTTCATTAAATGTCTTTTTCCATCCCTTTACTTTCAGTCTGTGTGTGTCTTTCAATCTGAAGTGAGTCTCTTGTAGGCAACATATGTAAGGGTCATGTTTTCTTATCCATTGAGCCACCCTATCTTTTGATTGGGGAAGCATTAAATCATTTATATTTGAAGTAATAATCGTTAGTATGTAGTTATCGCCATTTTATTATTCATATTTTTATCTTTTTTCCTTTTTGTCACCAAAATTTTATTTTATTGTTTTTTATTATTGTGAAATTTATTAATGAAATCTAATAAGTTTCATGTGTTCAATTCAATAGTAACTCATATATATATTGCACTGTGTGTTCACCACCCATAGCTTGATTTCTTTCTATCACCGAATATTTAACCTCTTTTACCACACCTACCCTCCGCCTGGCAACCACTAGTCTACTGTTCATGTCCATGAGTCTCTGTTTGTTTGTCATGTTTGTTTGTTTCTTTTAGATTTATATCCAATATATAAGTGATATCATGTGGTTTTCATCATTTTCTGGCTTATTTCACTTTAGCATTATTATCTCAAGATCCATTCATGTTGTTGCAAATGGCAGTATTTCATCTCTTCTTGTGGCTGAGTAATATTGCATTGTATTTATGTACCACAGCTTCTTTATCCAATCATCTATTGTAGGACACTTCAGTTGCTTCCACATCCTGGCCACCATGGATAACGCTGCCATGAATAATGCTGCTATGAATATTGGTGTGCAATATCTTTTTGGATAAATGTTTTCAAGTCCTTGGGGTTATTACTTAGAAAAGGGATTGCTGGATCATATGGTAGATCGATTCTTAGTTTTTTTTGAGGAAACTCCATACTATTTTCCACAGAGATTGTACCAATTTGCAGTCCTAACAGCATTGTACAAGGGTTAATTTTCTCCGCATCTTCTCCAACACTTGTTTTTGTTTATAAGTGGAAATGCAATATTTTATTTTTTAAATTTATTTATTTTTATTATGGTGACATGGGTTAATGAAATCCAGTAAGTTTCAGATGGATAACTCAACAATAAGGCATATACATATTTTGCATTGTGTGTTTACCACCAATAGTTAGATTTCTTTCTGTCACCACATATTTGACTCCTTTGACCCCATCTACCTCCCCACTACCCCTAATCCTCTGTTAACCACTAGGGATTGTACATGAGTCTCTATTTATTTGTCCTGTTTGTTTGTTGCTCTTAGGTTTATATTCCACATATAAGTGATAGCACGTGGTTTTCAGTTTTTTCTGTCTGGCTTATTTTGCTTAGCATGATTATCTTAAGGTCCAACCAAGTTGTCTCAAATAGCAGTATTTCATCTCCTTATGGTAGAGTAATATTCCATTGTATATATGTACCACGGCTTCTTTAGCCAATCATCTATTGTAGGATACTTAGGTTGCTTCTATGTCCTGGCCGCCATGAACAATGTTGCTATGAACATTGGTGTGCAAATATCTTTATGGATATGAGTTTTCAAGTCTTTGGGGTAAATACCCAGTAGTTTTTTGAGGAACCTCCATACTGTTTTCCATAGTGGCTGTACCAATTTGCAGACCCACCAGCAGTGTATGAGGGTTCCTTTTTCTCCGTAACCTCTACAACACTTATTGTTATTTATCCTGTTGACAACAGCTATTCTAACAAGTGTGAAAGGTATCTCATTGTAGTTTTGATTTGCATTTGCCTAATAGCTAGCGATGATGAACATCTTTTCATATGTTTGTTGACCATTTGTATGCAACCTTGAGAGAAGTGTCTGTTCAGATCCTCTGCTCATTTTTTAATTGGATTTCTTTTTTATCGTTATTGAGTTGTATGAGTTCTTTGGACATTTTG
This sequence comes from Pteropus vampyrus, assembly GCF_000151845.1. Taxonomy (NCBI): domain Eukaryota; kingdom Metazoa; phylum Chordata; class Mammalia; order Chiroptera; family Pteropodidae; genus Pteropus; species Pteropus vampyrus. The sequence continues at coordinate 377,704 of NW_011889455.1, forward strand.
GATATTAGGCCCTTATTGGAGGCATTGCTTGCAAATATTTTCTCCTATTCGGATGGTTGTCTCTTTACTTTGTTGATTTTTTTTTTTTTTGCTGTGCAGAGCTTTTAGTTTGATGTAGTCCCATCCTTTTATTTTTGCCTTTATTTTTCTTCTCTTTGAGGTCAAATTCATAAAATCCTCTTTAAGTCCGAAGTCCATGAGTTTATGTTTTCCTATGTTTTCTTCTATGCAATTTATTGTTTCAGGTCTTATATTCAGATCCTTAATCCATTTTGAGTTAATTTTGGTGTGTGGTGATAGAAAACAGCCTAGTTTCATTCGTCTGCAGGTGGCTTTCCAGTTTTCCCAGTACTGTCTATTGCTTATTTTTGGCTTTTTTTTTTTAATTAAGTTTATTGGGGTAACATTGGTTAATACAATCATAATTTTCAGGTGTACATTATCATTTGACATCTGTATATTTTAATGTGTGTTCACCACCCAAAGTCCAGTTGCTTTCAACTACCATATATTTGATCCTCTTTACCCACTTCACCCTCCCCCATCCCCTTCCTTTGATCCCCCTTTACCCCATCTACCTCCCCCCTCCTCCCCTACCCCACTAGTAACAACTACTCTATAGTCCTCTGGTAACCACTAGTCCATAGTTTATGTCCATGAGTCTCAGTTTGTTTGTCCTGCTCATTTGCTGCTTTTAGGTTTATATCCTACATGTAAGTGATATCATGTGATTTTCAACTTTATCTGTCTGGCTTATTTTGCTTAGCATAATTATCTCGAGTTCCATCCATGTTGTCACAAATGGCAGGATTTCACCTCTTCTTATGGCTGAGTAATATTCCGTTGTATATATATAGCACAGCTTCTTTAGCCAATTATCTATTGTAGGGCACTTCAGTTGCTTCCATGTCCTGGCCACTGTGAATAATGCTGCTGTGAACATTGGTGTGCAAATATCTTTATGGATATGAGTTTTCAAGTCTTTGGGGTAAATATCCAGTAAAGGAATTGCTGGATCATATGGTAGATCAATTATTAGTTTATCGAGAAACCTCTATACTGTTTTCCATAGCGGCTGTACCAATTTGTAGTCCCACCAGCAGTGTATGAGGGTTCCTATTTCTCCACATCCTCTCCACATTTGTTATTACTTGTCTTGTTGATAACACCTATTCTAACAGGTGTGAGATGGTATCTCATTGGGGTTTTGATTTGCATTTGCCTAATAGCTAGTGATGATGAGCATCTTTTCATATATTGTTGGCTATTTGTATGTCCTCTAGGGAGAAGTGTCTGTTCAGGTCCTCTGACCATTTTTTGAATGGATCTTTTGTTTTTTTGTTGTTATTGAGTCATATGAATTTCTTGTATATTTTAGATATTAGGTCCTTATCGGAGACATTGCTTACAAATATATTTTCCCATTCAGATGGTTGTCTCTTTAACTTGTTGACGATTTCTTTTGCTGTGAAAAGCTTTTTAGTTTAATGTAGTCCTATTTATTTATTTTTGCTTTTACTTCCCTTGCCTTTGAGGTCAAATTCATAAAATCCTCTTTAAGTCTAAGGTTCTTGAGTTTTGTTTCTATGGTTTCTTCTATGCATTTTATTGTTTCAGGTCTTATATTCAGGTCTTTAATCCATTCTGAGTTAATTTTGGTGTGTAGTGAAAGACAACAGTCTAGTTTCATTCTTTTTTTGCCCATGGCCTTTCAATTTTCCCAGCACCATTTATTGAAGAGGCTTTCCTTTCTCCACTGTATGTTTTTGGCTTTTTTGTTGAAAATTATTTGTCCATGTAAATATGGGTTTGCCTCTGGACTCTCGATTCTCTTCCAGTGGTCCGTGTGTCTATTTTCCTGCCAATACCATGCCATTTTGATTACTGTTGCTTTATAGTCTAATTTGAAGTTGGGCAGAGTGATGCCTCCAGCTTTGTTCTTTTTCTGAGGATGGCTTTGGTAAATGGGGTCTTTTGTGCTTCTATACAAATCTGATTTTTTGTTCTATTTCCTTAAAAAACACCGATAGGATTTTGATGAGGATTGCATTAAATTTGTATAATGCTTTAGGTAATATGGTCATTTTAACTATGTTGATTCTTCCAATACAAGAACATGAAATATCTTTCCATTTATTTGTATCTACTTCGATTTCTTTTAATAGGATCTTGTAGTTTTTATCATATAGGTTCTTCACATATTTCATTAGATTTATTCCTAGATATTTTATTCTTTTTGTTGCAACTGCAAAAGAAATTATTTTTTCCACTTCTTTTGATACTTCATTATTAGAGTATAGGAAAGCTATGGATTTTTGAACATTTATTTTGTATTCAAAGATTATACTGTATTTGCTTATGATTTCTAGTAGTGTTTTTGTGGAGTCTTTAGGGTTTGCTATATAGAGAATTGTGTCATCTGCAAATAATGACAGTTTGTCTTCTTTGTTTGCTATTTGGATGCCTTTTATATCTTTCTCTTGTCTGATTGCTCTCGCTAGGAACTTCCCATGTTACATCGAATAACAGTGTCGATAGTGGACATTCTTGCCTTGTTCCTGATTTTAGAGGAAAAGTTTTTAGTTTTTCACTATTAAGTATAATGTTGGCTGAGGGTTTCTCATATATGGCCTTTGTTATGTTACGGTACTTTCCTTCTATACTGATTTTGTTAAGTGTTTTGATCATAAATGGGTGCTGTATCGTGTCGAAGGCTTTTCTGCATCTATTGATAAGATCATATGATTCTCATTTTTTAAATTTGTTTATGTGGTGTATCACATTAATTGATTTGCATATGTTGAGCCATCCCTGTACCCCTGGATGAAGCCACTCATACCTGATGTATATTGTTTTTAATATGTTGCTGTATTCGGTTCACTAGTATCTTATTGAGGATTTTTCCATCTGTGTTCATGAGAGATATTGGTCTGTAGTTTTCTTTTGTGTTATCCTTACCAGGTTTTGGTAGCAGAGTAATACTGCCCTCATAAAATGAGTTGGGAAGCATTGCCACCTCTTCGATTTTTTGGAAGAGTTTGAGGAGAATGGGTATTAAATCTTCTTTGAATGTTAGGTAGAATTCACTGGTAAAGCCATCTGGTCCTACCTAGACTTTTACTTTTTGGTAGGTTTTTGATGATTGTTTTCATTTCCATATTGCTGATAGGTCTATTTAGATTTTTCTTGGTGCATGATTCCCTTTATCATTATGAAGTGTTCCTCAGTATCTTTCTTTACCCTTTATATTTTGAAGTGTATTTCATCTAATATTAGTACCTCTATTTCTACTTTTTTTTGAGTGCCATTTGCTTGAAATATCATTTTCCACCTTTCAATTTGAGTTTATATTTGTCTTTGGAACTGAGATGTTTCTCCTGGAGGCAGCATATGGGTTTTGTTTTTTGATCCAATCTGCCACTCTGTTTCTTTTTATTGGTGATTTCAGTCCATTTACATTTAGGGTGATTATTGAAATATGAGGTTTTACTGTAGCTATTTTATCTTTTGCTTTCTGGTAGTTTGGTGTTTCCATTGCTTCCTTGTCTTTGTGTGTCTGTTTTTTGTATCTTGGTTGGGTTTGGTGGATTTTCTCTCTGGTCCTTGATTTATGTTATGTACTTCAGTTCTGAATCTTTGGCGTGTGGTTACCATTACGAATATGCAGAGGATAGTTATATATATACGTATAGTAGTCCATTTTTTTCTGTGTGTGCCTTATCTCATTCCCTTTTGTGATTTTGGATGTTTGAATCATCCCCTTTTCAGGCATTGTTGTTTCAATTTGTCCCCATGTATGCTGAATGTTCATTACTATTTTGCTATAGCAAATCTTTTCTTATTGTTTAAGCTTATAATGCCCTGTTCTCAGTAAGGGTGGCACTCCTCTCCTTCTATCTGCCTGTTAGTCGCCCTACTCTTAGTTATGTATTTTTTTGTCATTTTGTTTAAGTGAGTTAACCCTTGTCAGTATTTCCTGTAATAGAGACCTTGTAGTGGAGAATTCCCTCAATTTTTGTATGTCTGGAAATATCTTTATTTCTCTTTCATATCTTAAGGAGAGCTTAGCTGGACACATTATTCTTGGCTGGTAGTTCCTTTCATTTAATAGTTTGAATATTTGATTCCACTCCTTTCTGGCTTATAATGTTTGTGCTGAGAAGTCTGATGATAATCTAATAGGTTTTCTTTTATAGGTTACCATCTTCTTTTCCCTGGCTGCCCTGAGAATTTTTTCTTGTCCTTCATTTTCTATAATTTTAATACAATGTGTCTTGGTGAAGGCCTTTTTAGGTTTAGATAACTGGGTGTTCTGTTGAATTCTTGAATTCCAAACTCTAGTTCATTCCTCAGATTTGGGTAATTCTCATCAACTATTTGTCTGAAAATGCTTTCTAATCCCTGCTCCTTTTCCTCCTCTTCGAGAATGCCATTGTTCTTAAGTTTACTTTCATAATGGTTTCAGCTAGTTCTTATATTTCTCTTTCATTATTTTTCATTGTTTGGTTTCTCTCTTCTTCTTTCTGATTTATGTCTAGATTTCTGTCTTCGATATCACCGATATTTTCCTCCATTTGTTAAACCCTATTTCACAAGCTTGCTATTTCATTTTCCATCTCTCGAAGTGTGTTCTTCATCTCTAAAAATTCTATTTGGTTCTTTTTGAGGATTGCAATCTCCTTACTAAAAAACACATTGTGCAGATCTAATTGTTTTTTCACTTCCTGGAATTGTTGATATGAATTATTTTGGATCTCATTGAGTTTTTTCAGAAGTACCATCCTGAATTCTCTGTCATTTAAGTCACATATTTCTATGTCTGTATGCTTATTTTTAGGAGATTTTTCTCTTTCTTTCTGAGATGCCTTGTCACCTTGGTTGCTCATAGTGTTTAATGGATTATTTCTCCACCCGGGCATTAATGGAAGTGTATTCTGTTGTTTATCCAGAAAGATGATTTATTATATAAAGGTGTCTTTTTTTCTTATAATATTCAATCATGCTTGCTACCCTCAGTCTCAGTCCCTGTCAGTGTTAGCGACAGTTTTGGTAGCATTTGCTCAGATTCCCCTGGGGTTCTGTGGTGTTTGGGCTTGGAGGATACGTGGGGAGGTGCCCTCTGGGTTGGGTTCTCGAGTCTGTGGCTCAGCCTTGTGCTTTGCAAACATGACTGATAATAATCAGTTGTTTCTTCTCTGCCATACCCACTTCTCTGCTTTCTGCCATAGGCCCTGAACACTGCCACTTTATGGAGCTCACATTTCTCTCAGGCAGGGCTGTTCAGGATACCCGCCTATCTTCTCCCCTCCCCCTCCTCCTGCAGGGGAGCTCTGGCTGCGAGAGGCAGCTATTTTTGTTTCTTCCAGTCTACCACTCAACTCCCAGGGTTCTGAGTCGTGGTAGCTTTTATTTGCAGATCCCTCATTCAGACATGCTTGTGTGCAGGTTAGGTGTTTTTTGTTGAATTTTAGATGTTCAGCTTATTTGTTTCAAGGGGAGAGATCTGGGGCCATCTCTCACTCCACCATTTTTCTGACGTCACTCTCTCTAATAAATTTATTACTCAAGGAGAGTAGAGTGCATGAAAAAATATTTTTAAAAAAGGGCACATAGGTAACATGTCTAACTCAATAATTTATTGTAAATTGATAAGATGTTTCTTCTATGCTTTAAAATATTATGTATTCTGCTGCTGTTGGGTGGAGTGTTCAATAATGCCAATAACGTCGAGTTGGTGGCTATCGATATAGCCACTTCAGTTTTTTTCCTAATATTTGCATGATATATTTTTCCCCATTCTTTACTTTTAACTTATTTTGGTCTTATATGTAAAATGGGTTTCTTGTAAACAGTATATAGTTGAGTCTTGCTCTTTGATCCACTCTTACAATCTCAAATATTTTAAAGTCTCTTTAACACTCACTGTAAATTTTGTAAATTTCTTTTAAAAAAATACAGGAAACATCGTAAGATTGTCAATTATTGTTGTCAAATAAGCTTCACTTAGAGGGTACCTTCTCAGAAAGGATTAACATCATATTACATCAGGTGCAACACCTTGTATGTTGATTTTTTGAAACAGATGCCCTGCTGAAATCTGTATCTACCTGCCCAAAACAGGGAAGAAAGAAGTATATTGAGGTGGAAACTTTTCAAATATTTGCATAGTACAGTTTAAGTAAAAAATAGAAGAATATATTTGTTTTTACCATTTTGACTAGTCTCTAAATATCTTCCTATTGTAACAATTTTGCTTTACCGATTATTTAAAACAGTGATTGTTTTAGTCTGCTTGGCTGCTATTACAAAATATCATATACTGAATAGGTTAAATAACAGATATTTACTTTTTACTGTTCTGAAGGATGGGAAGTTCAAGGTCAAGGTTCCAGTGATGTAGTACATGGTGAGAGCCCACTTCTTGGCTTATAGGCAGCTACCTTTTACCGTGCTCACACGGCCTTTCCTGCATGAGTACTGCTGTCTCTTCGTATTCTCATAAGGACACTAATTCCATCAAGAAGGCTCTACCCTTATGATGACTTTAACTAACCCTAATTAACTCCCGAAGGCCCCAGTCCAAATACCACCACATCAGGGATTAGGGCCTCAACATATGAATTTGGAAGTACCTGAAATTCAGTCTAAAACAGTGATTCAATAAATATGGTCCCAAACAAATAGCGTTAACATTACTGAGTCAAAAACTGTATTGGTGGAGCCTACCAATCCATATTTTAACAAGATTTCTAGGTAATTCTAGGCCCACTAAAGTTTGAGAACCTCTTTTTTTTCAAAAAACTAAAAAAAAAAGAAGATAGAAGAAAGAGGATTTGAAATATACCTAATATACACTCCAAAACATTCTGCCATATTCACTCAACAAATCAGACTTTAGAAATATTGTTCTAATTTTCTTTGGTGTTTCTTTGTTTTTATCTAAATTCAGATACTTTTTTTTCTTTGAACACAATGTTAGATGATTTTATCACCAACTTTAGAAACAGTAGAAGATATTATAAAATGATGAGGAAAAATATGCATACACACATATGAAGAGAGAGGAACTATGTGTTCTTTTAAATCTCCAGGTTAAAATGAATATACCTTTATAATAAAGAGTATTTCATGTATATTATTAGTATTTCCATGGGATGCTTTAATCAAACATCACCAGTGTTCTAGACAACTGAGTGAATTTAGCAATTTATCATCCTTTACATTTAAATAACCCTTAAATAATACATATGTAATTTCATAGTTTCTTTTTTTAAAAGAACCAGCAGAATATTGTGTCCAAAATTTGGTTTCTGCACAGGTGTATATTTTACCTCTTTCCCAACATGTTACCAATGTGACAAAAATGAAGTACAAAAATGATATAATAGAAGTGAGAATGGCATTACATCAGTGGACCGGGGAATTGGGTGGATTTCTGGAAGACATAAAGTAGTCGGTACTGCACTGGAGAACAAACCAGAAAAGGGGAATTTATAGACCAGATATGCACAAGAGAAGGCTACACAGGAATTCTTAGTTTCTGAGAGGCTCTCAATTGCATTCCATAGTGACCCAACCTAAAATAAGATCTGACAGGTAACAAATTTTGCTCAGATGTTCATAGCTTGAATCAGCTTTCTGATTCAAGAAAAAGGTCAGTTAGGGAACCAGATCATTATAATGGCAGAAGATGTTTGTGTTTGATCTAGTTTTGGTTTCATGATAATGCATGAACAAGTAAAAATTATGATTGACAGGAAACCATTAGTACACTGAGAATATTATATAGCAACAATATATAAAAAAAATACAGACATATCCAACAACATTGATTTTTCTGGGGGAAAAGCATAAGAGGAGCTAGACTATGATTCAGTACTTCCTTTCCTAGGTATACCTCAGGGGACGAAAAGGGCAGATGACTTAGTCTAATCTGTGGAGTGGACCTGCAGATTGTATAATAATTATATTTTTAAATGCTTATCTATTTCAAACGAAACATCTTTAAAAACAATAATGTTTAAATGTGACATCTAATAATTAGTTAATTTTTAAAATTAAATTTATTGGGATGACATTACTTAATAAAATTATGTAGGTTTCAAGTATACAAATCAATAATACAGTCATATGTATATTGCATTGTATGCCCACCAGCAAAAGTTAAATTTCATTCATCACCATATATTTGACCCTCTTTAACCTTATCTACCTTCCCTCTTTCCCCTTTCTTGTAAACACTAAACTGTTGTCCGTGTCCACGAGTCTCTGTTTGTCTTGTTTCTTTGTTGCTTTCAATTTTATCCAACATAGGAGTGAAATCATATGATTCTCAACTTTTTCTCTCTGACTTATTTTGATTAGCATGATAATCTCAAGACCTATCCATGTTGTCGCAAGTGGCAGAATTTCATTTTTTCTTATGGCTAAGTAATATTCCATTGTATATACGTGCCGTATCTTCTTTTTCCACTCATCTGTAGAGAGCATTTTGGTTGTTTCCATGTCTTGGCCACCATGAATAATGCTGCAATGATCATCAGAATGCATATATCTTTGTAGATAAATGTTTTCAGGTTTTTTGGGTAAATATACAGAAGAAGGATTGCTGGGTCATATGGTCATTCAATTCTTAGTTTTCCGAGAAAACTCCATACTGTTTTCCACAGTGGTTGTACCAATTTATATTTCCACCAGCAGCATATGAGGTTTCCTTTTCCCCCAAAACTTCTCTAACATTTCTTATTACTTTCCTGTTGATGATAGCCATTGTAATAGGTGTGAGATGGTATCTCATTGTAGTTTTGATTTCCATTTTCCTAGTAGCTAATGCAGTTGAGCATTTTTTCATATGTCTGTTGGCCATTTGCATGTCTTCTTGGGAGAAGTGTCTGCTCACATTTCTGCCCATTTTTTAATTGGATTGTTTGTTTTTTATTGTTGAATTGTATGAGTTCTTTGTATGTTTTGGATATTAGGCCTTATTGGAGGCGTTGCTAGCAAATATCTTCTCCCATTTGGATGGTTGTCTCTTTACCTTGTTGATGGTTTCTTTTGCTGTGCAGAGCTTTTAAGTTTTATGTAGTCCCATTCTTTTATTTTTGCTTTTATTTCTTTTCCCTTTGAGGTCAAATTCATAAAATCCTCTCTAAAACCAAGATCCATGAGTTTAGTATCTACATTTTGTTTTATGCAGTGCATTGTTTCAAATCTTCTATTTAGATCTTTGATCCATTTGAGTTAATTTTGGTGTATGGTGAAAGATAACAGTCTAGTTTCATTCTCTCGCTTGTGGCTTTCCAATTTTCTCAGCACTATTTATTGAAGAGGGTTTTCCTTTTCCAGTGTACGTTTTTGGCTCATTTGTTGAAAATTAATTTCCCATATATATGGGGCTTTATTTATGGACTCTTAATTCTGTTCTATTAGTCTGTTTGTCTGTTTTTCTGCCAAGACTATACTGTTTTGATTATTGTCACTTTATAGGATAATTTGAATTTGGGTAGAATGATACCTTCAGCCTCGTTCTTTTTTTCTCAGGATTGCTTTGGCAATTAGGGGTCTTTTGTTCTTCAAAAAATGTCATTGAGATTTCGATGGGGATTGCATTAAATCTGTATATTGCTTTGGGTAATAAGGTCATTTTAACTATGTTGATTCTTCCAATCCAAGAACACAGAATATCTTTCCTTTTCTTTGTGTCTTCTTATTCTTTTAATGATGTTTTATAGTTTTCAGTATATAAGTCCTTCACATGCTCTGTTAAGTTTATTCCTAGGCATTTTATTCTTTTTGCTGCATTTGCAAAAGGAAGTGTTTTTTTTTTTTTCATTTCTCTTTCTGAAAATTCATTATTAGTATAGCAATGCTATGGATTTTTGTATATTGATTTTGTATCCTGAAACTCTACTGTATTTGTTTATTGTTTCTAATAGTTCTTAAGTAAAGTTTTTAGTGTTTTCTACATAGAGAATCACGTCACCTGCAAAGAGTGACAATTTTATTTCTTCATTCCCAATTTGGATTCATTTTATTTCTTTCTGTTGCCTAATTGCTGTAGCTAGTACTTCCAGTACTATACTGAATAATAGTTGTGGTAGCAGACAGCTTTGTCTTGTTCCTGATCTTAGAGGGAAAATTTTCAGTTTTTCACTATTAATTATAATATTAGCTGAGGGTTTGTCATATAAGGCCTTTATTATTTTGAAGTACTTTCCTTCTATAGCCATTTTATTAAACGTTTTTATCGTAAACGGATGCCATATCTTGTCAAATGCTTTTTTTGTATCTATGGATGTAATCATATGATTTATATCCTTTCTTTTGTTTATGTGATGTATCACATTGATTGATTTAAATATGTTGAAGCATCCTTGAGCCCCTGGAATGAAGTTCACTTGATTGTGACATATAATCTTTTTAATGTATTGTGGTATTCAATTTGCTGGTATTTTGTTTAGGATTTTTCCATCTGTATTCATCAGACATACTGGCCTATAATTTTCTTTTTTGTGTGTCATTCTTACCAGGTTTTGGTATCAGGATAATATTGGCCTGATAAAATAAGTTAGAATGTATTGCTTCTTCTTCAATTTTTGGAAGAGTTTGAGAAGAAGAGATATTAGATCATCTTTGAATGTTTGGAAGAATTCATTAATGAAGCCATCTGGCCTGGATTTTCACTTTTTGAAAGTTTTTTGATAATTGTTTCAATATCCTTACTGTTGATTAGTCTCTTTAGATTTTCCAGTTCTTCATGATACAGTCTAGGATGGTTGCATATTTCTAATAATTTGTCCATTTCTTCTAGGTTATTGAATTTGGTGACATGTAATCTTTGATAATATTCTTGTATGATCCTTTGTATTTCAGTGGTATCTGTCATAACTTCTCTTTCATTTCTGATTTTGTGTATTTGTGTCTTCTCTTTTTTCCTTAGTGAGTCTAACAAAGGGGTTGCCAATTTTATTGATCTTTTCAAAGAAACAGCTCTTTGTTTCATTTTTTCTATTGTCTTTTTGTTCTCAATTTTATTTAACTCTGCTTCAATTTTTATTTCCTTCCTTCTGCTGACCATGAGCTTCATTTGAAATTATTTTTCTAGTTTTTTCAAGATGTAATGTTAGGTAGTTTATTTGGGATTTGTCTTGTGTCTTGAGATAGACCTCTAATGATATAAACTTTCTTATTATTACTTACTGCTTTTGCTATATCCCAAAAGTTTTGATATGTTGTATTTTCATTCTCATTTGTTTCTATATATCACTTGGTCTCTTCTATTATTTCTTCTTTGACTCAGTTGTTCTTTAGTAGCATGTTGTTTAATCTCCACATTTTTGTGGTTTTTTCTTCTTTCTTTTTGCAGTTGATCTCCAGTTTCAAAGCATTGTGGTTAGAGAATATGATTTCAATCTTCTTAAATTTGTTGAGGCTAGTTTTGCATCCCACCATATGGTCTACCCTTAAGAATGTTACATGTGCACTAGAGAAGAATATATAATCTAGTGTTTGGGAATGAAAGCCTCTGTAAATGTCGATTATGTCCACTTGGTCTAATGTGTCATGTAAGGCTGATATTTCCTTATTGATTTTCTGTTTGGATTATGTATCCATAGATGGCAGTGGGGTATTTAAGTCCCTTACTATAATTATGTTTTTGTCAGTTTCTCCCTTTAGTTCTTTCAGTAGTTGTTTTATATATCTTAGTGCTCCCCAATTGGAAGCATATATATTGATAAATGTTACGTGTTCTTGATGTATTGTCTCCTCTATCATTATGAAGTGTCCATCTTTGTCTCTCTTTACTTTTTTTTTAATCTTGAAGTCTGTTTTGTCAGATATAAGTACAACTACACCTGCTTTTCTCTGGATGCCATTTGCTTAGAGTGCTGATTTTCACCTTTTCACTTCGAGTCCGTATTTGTCCTTGCTGCTGAGATGGTCTCTCAAAGGCAGCATATTGTCAGGTTTTATTTTTTGATTCAATTTGCTACTCTATGCCTTTTTATTGGAGAGTTCAGACTATTTACATTTAGAGTGATTATTGATATATGAGGTTTTCCTATAGCCATTTTATCTTTCATTTTCTTGTAGATGGATGTCTCCATTGTTTCTTTGCCTTCGTGTTTCTGTCTATTTTGTAGTTTGGTGGTATTCTATGATTTTTCCCTCTTTTCCCTTTTCTTTTATTAAATAACTTCTCCATGATATTTTGTTGTACTCTATCCCAGAGAATGGTCCTAGCAATAAGAAAAAAAAAGAATAATTCACTTTAAGTGTATAATACTTGTGATTATCATAAGTAAAACTTATGGTGAGCTGGCATGCAGCAGCCATCCCAGGCCCATAATCTCCTGGTGCTCATTATAATAAGAGTTATGTAGTCTTACTTCATTCTATGTATATGCACTTCAATTTCATAAATATTTCACAAATACTTATGTAGGACCTCAGGTATGTAAGCCGTTGTGTTAAGCACTGCAAATGATGCAAAGGAACTAGGACATCACATTTGTAATAAAATTCTTGTAGCTTCAAAATAAGTATTATAGGCTGTTTGGCCTAAAAAGAATAAGTAAACTGCTAAATGTTTCAAATGAGTGAGTATTACCATCCTTATCAAATAATCTGGAAATGTGTCATATAAACTGTAACATTTGAGATTGACTTTGAAGAAAGAACACCATTACAATGTTAAATAAAATAGAGGCAATATTAGAGGGATGAGAATCTTTGTGGAAAGACCTTTATAAGCACAAGCATATACCAGAGTAAAGGGTGTCCAGAAAACTTTCTGCAACTCATTTTGGGTATAACCCAGGTTCTATTATGAAAATTTTAGAGGATGAGACTTCAGTTTTATTTGAAAAGATCTCAAATAATGTCAGGGTGAACAAATCAGGGCAAAAAAGACAGAGATAGAGATGGAAATGGAGATAGGGAGATATATGCAGGTATGGATATATATCATGTAATATGGCCATGCACACAAACAAGTAATCAAACTAAAGAAAAGATCCCTGAAATTTTAGTCTTTGAAAAAAATAAATGAATGCATGGGTTTGTATACAGATCTATCTATCTATCTATCTATCTATCTATCTATCTATCTATCTATCTACATAATCTAGTAGCAATGCCAATCCATTAAAAGTTGTTGAAAGGAGCTATGGTTTAATCTGAGTTCTGTTTATAAAGAATAACCTGGCAGCTATTTTTAGGAAGTAAGAGTATCAACAGAATATAGAATATAAGTTAACAGAGCTTGGGAGTTCTTAGGTAAGAGCTTTAGTGTATCAATGAGAAAGTGTATGGATTTCAGTGCTGAGAAAAGGAAGGTAGGAGGGAACTTGAAGATGGGTCACTCATCTTTTGAATATGAAGTGAGGTGAAAGCTAACATTTAAGGACTTTTGGGGACACAAAACATTCAAAATCTGTTTATTTTCATGTCTTTCCCAGCCAGTTGCTGTGCATTATGATATCATACTATCTTATTATTTGAACTTTGGTAATATACATTTGAAGACCTTGTGTCAACAACACATTCTAATATATGTATATATACGTGATATATATATTACTTATTTCTTTTCTTACTAGCTTTTTTTTTTAAATTCTAGGAAGATTGAACATTTCTTTTCTAGTCTGCCACTTCTCTTTTCCTCTCTATGCCCATCACAATTAAATTCTACAATCTCATCTCTTAGCTTTCTGAATTAATGAAGCTTTTTACTTTACAACATACAATCATACTGCAAAGTGCTTTCAAAATATCAAAGATAGAAGCAACTTTCCTCTTCTGATTACTCTTGAAATCATACTGAGCTAAGTTCATCCTCTTACAGTTTGGCCTGATGTTCACTGTCTTAACTCTCTTTTAAGTTTTTAAATCATTGATTTATTATTCCTGTTTATTTCTCTCTGTGATATGAGTCGAACCCCAACAGGAAGTGAAATTCACCATATCCCAAATAAAGTGAAATGAAAGACCTTCTGAGGACTAGCAGAATTTCTGGGATTTACCTCTTTTTACTCAAATACAAATGTGCCTGCACTGCAGAGTTAAATGTGATGAGTCTTCAGGCTGCATAGCTGTGTATCAAAGACAACAAAACCTATTCCTGGTTAGAGGAACTACACTATTGCAGTGCTTAATAATTTTATAAAGCTATGTTGAAGAATGTAAGAGTATGTAAAATGTTTTCAGCTTTAATTATTCTGGTATGACATAAATGCTTATTTAATTTTTTTTTGAATAACATGCAAATATTTTATGGAGTTAATTAGTACAAACACCTTAAGTCATAAAAATACTAACACAATTATAATTGCAAAAATTTGAACACTAACCAAAACAGAGTTATATCTATCTGCATAATTTTGTGACTGTTTTAATAAAAAGGGAACATACATTAATGTGAGACCTAAACATATCTCTTTAACATTTTTGCCAGTGAATCTATGACTTTCCTATTTCTCAGGCTATAGATAATTGGATTTAACAAAGGAATGATGATAGTGTAAAATAGAGAATCCCTCATATCTTGGTCATCTGCTTGTGCAGACCCGGGGCGCACATACATGAAGAGAAGGGAACCATAGTATAAAGACACAGATAAGAGATGGGCTCCACATGTGGAGAAGGCTTTCTTTATGCCTTGTAGTGACTTCTTTTTTAAGATTGTAAAGAGAACAAGTGTATAAGAGACAAGAACAGTCAGAATGGTGAACACCTGTATTGACCCAGAGAAAATAAAAACCATCAGAACATTAAACGAAGGGTCAATACATGAAATCTTAAACAATGGAATGATGTCACAGTAAAAGTGATATATTATATTGGAATTACAGAAGGTTAATCTGAATAATATACCTGTATGAATAAAAGCATGAAGAACACCACCTACAAATGACGAAACTAACAGCCGGATGCATAGTCTATTGGTCATAATCACTGGATAAAGTAATGGTTTGCATATGGCTACGTAGCGATCATATGCCATTGCTGCCAGCAGAAAACATTCCGTGGTTACACTGAATGCAAAGGAAAAAAATTGCATTATGCATTCAGGGAGAGATATCATTTTGCTCTTGGCTAAGAAGTTAACCAACATCTTGGGGGTGACTGTAGATGATATCCAAGCATCCACAAAGGCCAAACTTCCAAGGAATAAGTACATGGGAATGTGAAGTTGAGGGTCATTCCATATGAGAGCAATTAGCCCGAGGTTTCCCACAATGGTGATGAGGTATATCACTGAGAACATCAGGAATAGGGGGATTTGCCACTTTCGTTGATATATAAGTCCTGTGAGAATAAACTCTGTCAGCAATGTAGCATTTTCCTTTTCCATGTCTTCATTCTGTGTTGCCTGAAATGAAATGAAGTAAATGAAAAAAATACATATATATATCACTAAGGATTTATAACATGAAAACTTGTGTGTGGGGGGAATGAGAGTTAAAATAAAAGCACATGAGAATCCTCTTTTAATTTTATTACCTCCTTAATAGATGGAATTTATTTTTGAGCAATTGAACAAATGGCAGAAAAAGAAAGATTTCAGTTCAAAAAATGTGCAGCAATGAGCATACTTAGAAAAAAAAGAGACATTCTAAATATGTGATATATTTATGGGGATACTATTGAGTGTGATAGAGAAATTTTGTGTATGAAACATTGATGTAAGGTCAAGGGAGGAAAAGTTTGAAGGGTAATAAAATGAATTGGATGCCATGAGAGGAGTGGAACTGAAAAATATTATAACAAATAAATATGTGGTAGTGTAAAAAATAAGCTTCTGGGAGGGGAAATTGGAGTCAGGAATACTAGTCAGAAAGCTGATACTTTTGTCCAGTAGTTCTCAAGCCATATTCAGGTAAGAATTGTCTGAGGAATTTTTGTGCAAAGTATAAAATGTGAGGTATTACTGTAAAAATCGATTCAATGGGTCAAGAATAAAGTCCACCCGAATAGCCACAGCAGTCTTGAGAAAGAACAAAGTTGGAGATATCACACTATCTGATAACAAACTATACTACAAGGCTACAGTAATCAAAACAGCATGATACTGGCACAAAACCAGATACACTGATTCATGGAACAGAATAGAGGGCCAGAAATAAATCCATGCCTGTACGCTCATTTAATATATGACAAAGGAGGCAAGAATATACAATTGGGTAAAGACAGTCTCTTCAATAAATGATGTTGGGAAAATTGGACAGATACATGGGAAAAAAAAAAAGAAAAAAAAGAAACTGGACCACCTTACTCTGTAAACAAGAATAGACTCAAAATGGATTAAAGACTTAAATGTAAGACCCGAAACTACAAAACTTCTGCAAGAAAACATAGGCAGCAATCTCTCTGATATTGCTACGAGTGATTTCTTTTTGGAATATCTCCTTGGGCAAGGGAAACAAAAGAAAAAATAAACAAATGGGACTACATCAAACTAAGAAGTTTTTGCACAGCAAAGGAAATCATCAACAAAACAAAAAGACAACTGACTGAATGAAAGAAGACATTCGCTTATGATACATTTGATAAAAGGTAATATTTAAAATATGTTAATAACTAATACAACTCAACAACAACAAAAACAAACAATCCAATTAAAAAATGGGCAGAAGACCTGAATAGATATTTCTCCAAAGAGGAAATACAAATGGCCAATAGATATGTGAAAAGATGCTCAAGGTCACTAATCATCAGAGAAATACAAATTAAAACCACAATGAGATATCACCTCACTCCATTCATAATGGCTATCATCAATAAATCAAAGAGCAACAAGTATTGACAAGGATGTGAAGAAAAGAGAACCCTCATACACTTTTGGTGGGATTGCAAATTGGTACAGCCACTACGAAAAAAGGTCTAAAGTTTCCTCAAAAAGTTAAAAATTGATCTACTTTTTGACCCAGCAATTGCACTTCTGAATATTTATCCAAAGAAAGCCAAAACAGCTTGTAAAGATCTATGCATCCCTATGTTCATGGCAGCACTATTCCCAATAGCCAAGACATGGAAGCAACCTATATGCCCATCAACAGACGACTGGATAGAGAAGTTATGGTTCACATGTACAATAAAATATTAATCAGCCTTTAAAAAAATGAAATACTACCATTCACAATGACACGGATGGACCTAGGGGTTATTATGCTGAGTGAAATAAGTCAAACAGAAAAAGATAAATACCCTATGATTTCACTTATATGCACAATCGTAGGAACAAAAAGAATAAACTAATTAAAAAACAGACTCACAAATATAGAGGACAATCTGGTGACGGCCAGAGGAGAGGGCTGTTTGGGGGCTGGATAAAAGAGGCGAAGGATTAAAGAAGTACAAATTAGTAGTTGATAGATGGTCACAGGGATGGGGAGCACAGCATAGGGAATGCAGTCAGCAGTACTGTAATGGCTAGGTGTAGAGCCAGAAAAGAGAAAGAATAATTGGAGGAATCATTTCATAAACTATATAAATATCTAACCAATGTATTGTACTTGAAATTAAAATTAAATTTAAAAAAGAACAAAGTCTAATATCTGCATTTTTAAAATGTTCTCCAAGTGGTTTTCCAATCAAGATGGCAGAATAGGTAAACACTGTGCTTGCCTCCTCTCACAACCGTATCAAAATTACAACTAAACAACTATTATTGGGTAGTGCCTGAAGTTTAGCTGAATAAGAGTCCTACAACTGGAGACATACAGAAGAGCCCACCTTAAGACTGGGAAGAGAGGAAGAGATATGCAGTGAGCTGATTCCACACCTATGTATGGTGGTAATCGGTAGGGATATCTCAGCTGTGGAGGTCCCCCTGGAGGAGTGAGAGGTCCTAGCCCCATACCAGGCTTCCCCGGCCAAGGGTTCCAGTGCTGGGAAGAGAAGTCCCCACAACTTCTGGCTGTGACAACCGGCAAAAATTATGGCTGAGTGAGAAGGAGGGCTGGTGGAATCCCAGGCTCAGCTACAACAGGAATTAGCAGAAGCCATTGTTTCTTTATTGAGCCGTCAACCACCTAGCCTGCAAGTGCAGGTGGGCACCATACTGAGTTTCCATTAACCTGGCTAATACCATTCACCCTGCCTTTATTATTTCCTGAGAACTTGACCCACCCAACTTGCAAGCACACCCAAGCCACTTCCAGTGGCTTATCTATGTAAACAGCCTGTCTTGGCTCATGCCACAGACTTTCCTAAAATCTCTCAAAGGTTCACGAAACCTAAACAAGCTGCATCTGGCCTTTGTGTGACCCGTACTTTTTGCTAAGCAGCCCCAAGCCTAACACTAATGGCAGCCAGCCTCAGTTCCCAGCTTAGTCTCTCCTGGGCACCTCTAAGTCCAGAATAAGTGGCAACTATCTGCAGATACTTTGTAGCTCATACCAAGTGACTCTGGGAAGGGCACAGACAGCATCTGTCCTTGACCTGCCCAAGAGCCTCTCACAAGAGGCTCCAGAACAAACATATCCAATGACCAGCTTCAGACCACACCAGAGCACCACCCAACAACCTCCACAAATGACACCCAAAAGGCAGATCCGGCAGGCACCAGAGCCCTGCTAAAATGAATCTGCATTATAGGATCAGTGCCTGCATAACAGCTCCTCCACTGTAGTACCAACCAGTTCTTACAACCAATCAGCCTGAGAGACAAGCACTCCCGTTGACATGCCAAGAATAATCAAGGCTCAGCTACAATAGAAGGCACACACAACCCACACAAAGGACATACCTGGAGCACCCAGCTTAAGCTACCAGGAAGACTGTGCCACTGGGACACACAGGACACTTACTACATAGGGCCACTCTACTAAGAGCAGGAGACATAGCAGCTCTACCTAATACATAGAAACAAACACAGGGAGGCAGCCAAAAGGGGAGACAAAGAAACACATTCCAAATGAAAGAACAGAGTAAAACTCCAGAAAAAGAACAACAACAAAAAAATGAAGACGATCTACCAGATGCAAAGTTTAAAATGCTGGTTGTAAGGATGCTCAATGAACTTAAGAGAGAGTAGATGAACTCAATGAGAACTTTAAAAGAGAGATATAGAATATAAAAATAGAGATTAAAAAAACAAAAAAAAGTCAATTAGAAATGAAGAATACAATAACTAAAATGAAGAATACCTTAGGTGGAATCAATAGTAGTTTAGATAAAGTGGAAAATCAAATGAGCAATTTATAAGATAAGGTAGCAGGAAACAATCAGAACGGCAACAAGAAAAAAGAATTTTAAAAAAGACTAGTTTAAGGGGCCTCTGGGACAACATCAAGTATACAAACATTTGCATCATAGGGGTACCAGAAGGAGAAGAGAGGGCGAGAAATTGAAAAACTTTTTCAAGAAATAATAATGGCAAACTTCCCTAACCTTACAAAGGAAATAGACATACAAACATAAGAAACACAGAGAATTCCAAACAAGATGAACCCAAAGAGGCCCACACCAAGACACATCATAATTAAAATGGCAAGGATTAGAGACAAAGAATTTTAAAAACAGTAAGCAAAAAAGCAGTTGGTTACTTACAAGGGTACTGTCATAAGACTGTAGCTGAGTGTACATCAATGGATAAATCAATAAAGAAGAGGTGGTATAGAAATATTACTCAACCATCAAAAAGAATGAAATCTTGCCATCTGCAACAGTATGAATGGATCTAGAGGGTATTGTTCTGAATGGAGTAATTCAAACAGAAAGGCAAATGTCATATGATTTCACTTTCAAGTAGAACCTAAAGAACAAAATAAAAACGGAAACACATTTATAGTTACAGAGAACATTTTGATGATTGTCAAATGGGAGTGGGTTTGGGAGGGTGGATGAAAAAGCGGAAGGGAGTGGAAGTACAAATTGGTAGTTAGAAAATAGTTATGGGGATATAAAGTATAGTATAAAGTAGATAGTCAATAATATTGTAATAACTATGTATTGTATCAGATGGGTACTAGATTTATTGGGGTGACCTTTCATAAGTTGTATAAATGTCTAATCACCATTTTATGCACTTGAAACTAAATAATATTGTATGCCACTGTAATTGCAAAATTAATAAATTATTTTAAAAAACTATATTTTTAGTATCTGCACATGTTAAAGAAGTAAGTTACTGGGCATGTAAACTGGTACTGCCGCTACAGAAAACAATATGGAGGTTCCTTAAAAAATTAAAAAATATAACTGTATGATCCACAATTCCATTTCTGGGTGTTGATCCGAGGAAATGAAGTCACTATCTCAGAGAGATATATGTACCCCTGTGTTCGTTGTAGCGTTATTCACGATAGCCAAGACATGGGAACAACCTAAGTGTCCATTGATGGATAACTGGATAAAAAGGATGTGATACGCGTGCATGCATACACACGCGCGCGTGCACACACACACACAGAATGGAATATTATTCAGCCATGAGAAAGAAGGAAATCCTGCCATTCATGACAAGATGGACAAGGCTATTATGCTAAGTGAAATAAGTCATACAGAGAAAGACAAATACCGTATAACCTCACTTATATGTGGAATCTAAGAAAACCCCTCAAAGATACAGAGAACATATTTGTTGTTGTCAGAGGTGACAGGTGTGTGTGTTTGGCGGCGGGGGGGCGGTGAGTAAAAGGAGTCTAAAGGTACAAAATTCTATTATAAGATGAATAAGTCCTGGGCATGTAATGTGCAGCACAGTGATTTACTTAACAAGTCTTTAGTGTATACTTGAAAGTTGCTGAGAATAGATTTTAGAAGTTCTTATCACAAGAAGAAAAACTGGAACTATATATGGTGACAGATGTTAACTAGACTTATTGTGGTCATTTTGCAATATATACAAATATCAAATCATTATGTTGTATACCTAAATCTAATACAATGTTATATGCCAATTATATCACAATAAGACTGAAAAGAAAACAAATACTCTTCAAATGCATGTCAGGTGCCTAATCAGTGAGTGATATTATATGGGAGTGATGAGGAAGAATGAGAGCTGCAAAAGAACTCAGAATGTAGAATCACTGGGACTTGATAGATATGAAGGAGGTGGTCAGTAAAAAAGTCACTTAGTGACTGGTCAGGTGGTCATCAAAAACAGATCAAGAACTAGCAGTGGCTAGTTTCTGGAAAGAGCATGTTTTGAACAACCATGCGATATATACATAGTAGTATGGGTCTACTAGAGCTTAATATAAATAGTCTTAGGAATCATTGGCAGTACCTGAGGCATATTTAGTGTTGACTTATCCATTGAAGAGTGTGTATAAAGTAAACAGAAGAAAGGTATATAAAGAAATTTTAGGAAGTTATATTTAGAAGAGGTTATACAGAGCCTATGTTAATTGGCTAACATCTGATCCCTTTTTCTACCACATAGTCTTGATCGCTGGCAGAGGTTAACACACACTCAAGAAGCCAAAAGAGCTAGAAACTGACTTTCCCATCCCGTTTGCACCTAGAGTGAGGAGACTTGACTTAGATTTGACATAACGAACCCACCAAATCACGTGCAGAATATAGAGAGGAGAAAAAGGAACCAAGACAAAAAAATACTGGTTGCAAAGGCAGCTATATGAAGACTCTAGCAAATGTATCCTGCATCCACAATAATGGCATTGGCATTGTGAGCTGGCATTCTAAATTCAGCAGAAGTGACCCAGATCTCATTGAGCTATTGTTGGGACATGATTTTGGCTGCTGCTTGGCTCCTTTGCTTTCTTCTGTTCCTGCTCTTTTTTCCCCCAGCTGATTCCTCCAATTTCTCTTACACTTCTATCTTAGAGCCAATTTCCATTCAATTAACTCATTTCCTGTTGCAACAAAGAAGCCTGACACATCAAAGAAAGACTTGGGAGATACCAGAAAAGAATACTGAGCAGAGTGATCAGAAAAACAGAAGGGAAACTGGAAAGCTGAATGTTATGAACCTTAAAAAAAAGACAACCAGGGGGACAGTTTCATAAACTATATAAATGTCTAACCAATGTACTTCATACTTGAAACTAACAATAAAATTAAATTTTAAAAAAGAAAAGATATTAAAGAAGAATGAAGTATAAGTCAAACGCCAAAAATAAATGCTCTAATAGGA
The DNA here is from genome assembly GCF_000151845.1 of Pteropus vampyrus. Classification (NCBI taxonomy): domain Eukaryota; kingdom Metazoa; phylum Chordata; class Mammalia; order Chiroptera; family Pteropodidae; genus Pteropus; species Pteropus vampyrus. The sequence goes on from NW_011889455.1 coordinate 399,812, forward strand.
CAAAGAGTTATCAGATTTCACTGAGTGTGAAAATCAAGAGATTTTTTAATGGCTTTAGTGACAGCAGTTTCTATTATGTGATAGAGTTGAGGCCAGAAAATACATAAGTGAAAGGGAAACAAATGGGTGGAATAAAACAGTACTCTCCAAAATGTGGAGAACAGTTGGCATTTTTCTGCTTTTCATAGACACATGTAGGGTTTTTTTCTTCTAGAATATTTCAATACAAGTTTCAAAAGAGGAGACTATAAGAAGGCATGGAGAGGAAAAAGGCAAGAGGAGACCTAGGAAGGAATATACATTGGTGAAAAGCAAACAAGGGGAAGTGAGGAAGTGAGTAACAAATGAAAAATAACAGAGACAGATGGATAAGTGTAAGAATCTCAAGCCAAAGAAGACAGAGAGAGAGAAGTAGTATCTGAGAAAGGCTAAAAGGAAGTGAAAGGAAAGACTCAGAGGCTTGGAGGTGAATGCTTGTCTTAACTCGAGTTTCTTAAAAGTTGTCAGTCCTGAGAGTTATTTTTTTTAATTCAAAGTTTATTTTCCTATGGAATTCGTATATGATAAAAGAGATTTCAATTTTTAAATTGTTTTATAAACTTCGTTATTTATAAATATAATGGCACTGCCCCAAAATTCTTTCCATATTTAAACGTTGCTTTCTGTTACTACAATGATTAGAAGTGAACTTCTCTAGAAATCCTGCTTGTTTTACTTGAGATCACTTTTCTCTCTGCCAGCCTTGTGGTGTGTGTGTAGAATAAAACCATCAGCTGTGGGTTTGTGTGTATGTGTGTATTAGCAGAATAAAACTGAGCCAAAACTGGATTCTGAATAAAGGCAATATATATAATGAATGTCAATGATTCCAGTCATTATGTAGATTTTTATATGAATGGCCATTCTTCCCTGCAATTCCAATCACTAAATAATTGAAAAGTCTCAAATTCAATTGGTGTGGGGCGACTTATTTATTCATAAATGCTGGAAAACAGCAGAGGGACATTTTCTACAAATTTCCTAGTATGTATATACACCAAAATTTACCTTATAAAATCATTATACTTAGGTTAACAAAATAATAAAACACATTTAAGGGAATAATTCAGTCTTACAGACATATTCTAAATTTTAGTCACAAAAATAAAATACACAACTTACTATTTTTTCCTATTTCACCTATTTCAACATATTGTAAATACAATCTAAAATTATTATAAATTAAAATTTAAAATTTTCTATATAAAGAATAATGAATATTACACGAACCATTTCTCTCTTACCCATACTTTTTGAGAAGTTGTAGAGATTTTTTCAATACATTGAGCTTTCTAAAGTAGAAAAATATACAGTAGCACAGGATTGACAATAATATAGGCAGCAATTCTTTGCACACTGATTTATTTTGGAGGCTTCATTTCCCAAATTCAGGAAAGTATTTACATTAATTTGCTTTGAATAGAAGAGTCAACCAATTATACAACTGTGTGCTTTTGCCAGAAGAGAAAGGAGTGCAGAACTAAAATTCTCCTGATAGTACCCAAGGATTCCCTTTAGGACAAAGCTACTGGGCATTAAGGACTTGCACATGTATGAGAAGTCCATGTTGTCTCATAGGGCATTACAGACTCTGAAATAATAAAATCAAGTCATTGTAGACAGTCCCAGTTTTAACAATTGGGACTATACTTTATGCCACCATTTTCTGCCACAGATGACGCTTCTGACATGTTTATACAAATTCCAGTTTATGTAAAAATTTTGGTGCTTTGAGTGCTGTGATTAGTATGATCTCAGATGAGATTTTTATGCGGCCAAAGCTCTAGATTCCCTTCAGGAGCCAACCCCAAGTAATGTTCTAATGCAAACTACAGCTCCCATTCTAGACCTATAGCTAACTCCCACTTTAAGCTGAAATGTGATGAGAAACACGATGGTCAATGAATATGGTCTGTCAATATCTTCCATTCATTCTTTTAAGTTATTTTCTTTATCAAAAAACTGTCCATTATAGGAAGATTTAAAAATAATGATAAAAAAAAAAGAAAATAATATCCTGTAATCAGCTACAAATACATATCACTAGTATTTAGTACAAATCTTTTCAAATTTTTCTATTATGTGCCAGTATCTATATGTCTGCATGTTTGCAGATAAGGAACTTATACAGTATGCATACAATTCTGCAACCTGCCATTCTTTCTTAATATATTTAGAATGATAGCTCTAGAGAAAGGAATTGAAGTTTCTACTCTGATCCCTTCTGCATTTTTATTTTTCCTTCTCCCAAAGAAAGGAGATATTGATGTGTGAAATGACAAGATTCTGGTGGGACCACATGTTTACGGGACATCCAAAGGTCAGCCTGTGACTTTGACTTACCATTGCTTTTCTCTTCTTTTAGCAGAAATGCTAAGTAGTCCCTGGGCATGTTCCTTCGAAATAGGCCTAGTCATCTCACTCTTCTTCTTGACCAGAGAAGTAAGCTGACTCATGGACTTTTTTAGAGAACCCCAAACCCCCATACCTCATCAGCTGCTCAACTCTGCCCAATTCCTGGTCCATGTGGAGGGAGTACACATAAAGGGGATGTTGGAAGCCCAGTTATGTCAAAGGGTCAACCGATCCCAGCTCCAGCCCTCCTGGCCCATTACCTGCACCATCCTCTGGGAGTGAAGAGGCAAAATTTGAAGCCAGGTGTCCCGCCCTGGGGAAAGAAGGCCCCCAAACTGGGTACCTGGACCACATTAATTTTTGGAAGTTATTGTTTTATTGGTTATAGCATTCTGAGTTGGCAGATTTTTTTTCTCCACAATTCAAAATATGTCACTCAATTATCTTCAAAGGCCATGTGTTTTCCTCCCCCTCTGGCTATCTTCAAACTTTTCTTTTTATCTTTGGTTTTTAGGCACTTCAAAATAATGTGTCTAAGTGTTTTTCTTTTTTTACTTTGTCTGTGATTTGGATTCTGTTTTGGCATTTATTATGCTTCAGGTTTTATGTACTTCTTGGATCTTCAGTTTGATGCCTTTTATTATTTTTCAAAAAATCTTTACTTATGTTTTCAAATATTTCTGCTCCACTCTCTTTTCCTCTCAGATTCCAATTATGTATATGTTAGATAACTTGATATTCTTTCAAAGTACTTGAATGTTCTGTTTTGGTTTTAATTTATTTGTACTTAATTTTGATATCTATTAACCTACATTCATGTTCAATGTTCTTTCCTCCACTGTATCTAATTTACTGATAAACTCAACAAAGACATACTTTACTTTTGTTCTCATGTTTTTAAAAAATTATTTCTAGCATTTCATTTGACTTTTTTAGTAAATTTGTTGAGGTAACATTGGTTAATAAAATTATATAGGTTTCAAGTATACAACTCAATAATAGATTATCTGTATATTGGGTGGTTCCATGGATCTTTAAAAAGTACTTTTTATTTCTCTCTCTGAATTTTCCATCTAGTCATACATGGAAACTTTAACATATTAATCATGATCATTTTAAATTTCTTTACTGATAGTCCCAACCTTTGAGTCATATCTAAGACTGTTTTTTTGACTGCTTTGTCTTTTAACATTGGGTTGTTTCTTTCTTGCTTTTTTTTGTTTGTCTCACAATTGTTAACAATTAATGAGTGACATAGTGAGTGAGCGAGGCAGGAAAGAGAATGTTTTGTGAAACAGAAAAGGTGATTGTGAAACAAGTTATAACTGTGTGTAACCAAGTTTAATTTTTTTTTTGGAAACACCATGAGCAAGTTTAGAGCATGAACTTCAAATTTATATCAACCAAAGGGCAAATGATTATGGGTATTTATTCACCAACTCCCATCATAGAAGATAAATGATCTGGGAGAGATTCTATGAATATTGATATCCCTGTTCTTATACTATTCCTTAAGTGAAGGTAGAATAGCTCTGGCTATCAGAGAAAGCGCTCAGATGCAGATGTACAATTAGAAAAGATATGGGCAGGAACCAACAGTATTTTGTGGCAGAGAATCTATAGGAATCAATGAACAATGTGATCTGTGAGTCACACTCAAGCAACCCGCTCTCGAAAAACTAAAGGTGCAGTTTGTTCATAAATAATCAAAGAAATGATGAAAAGTGGAAAACAGTTGTCTCAAAGTGAGTCATAGCATACGATTTGTAGATAACACTTCACGAAAAGCCTCTTAACTAGAAGAGAGCCTCCTCTGGGAGTGGCCAAAACTCCCCTAAAAGAGTGGTGAATGTTATTTATTTTACAGTCTTTGAAATCTAAAGAAATACTTATAACACAGTTCGTAGTCACATGATCATCATCGATTGGTTCAGTGTTTATAGTGTCTTATACACAGGGCAGCCAACCACACAGTATTGTGTCATGAATAGTGCCCCTGATTTGAGCAGTGCATACAGTCTGACCATTCATAATCCTTCTATCCTTCTATATACACTTTTTCTCAACACTATTCATGTAACACATTATGTTTATATCCATAGTTTATTAGTGCTGTCCCATTGTTTTTAATACTTTCAGTGCAACAGATGGGAAGTCAGATGTTACTGTATTTTCCTTTGTTAGTAACCCAGTCTCTGTCTGGAAGCTTGTAGAACTTCTCTTTAACCCTGGAGTCTGGGATTGTTTGACAGGAGCGTATTCTCCTTGGGGTTAGCATACTGTAAGTGATATCCATTGTTTCTAGGAAATGGCCTGATGAGCTATAGTTTAAACTGAGCAAACCTGACTTGCCTATGCGAGAATCACAGGCTTGGAAGGAGTAAATGCTCTATAGATCCCCTCCAGTAGTAGATTCTCTCCTAATTACTCTTAAAAGATAAACACTACAATCTTTGAAGTTTTCTGAGTTGTTTTAATATTATATGGTTTCATATCTCTTGCGTTTTGAAATAATACTGTTCTTCCTCACAATCTAAACCTTTTTGCTCTGCCAAGTTGAAGAGAGAGCAAGGAACCTTACAAAAGCATGAAGGAATTGGGCACTTGGATCTCCATCAGTACTAAAGATACTTCTGTTAAGTCTCTCTTATTATATAATAAGGACCACTTTTTTCCTAATACTTATTGAAATGAAGAAATTTTGAATTCAGTTGGCCTTAGTGTGTACAGTGCAGTGTTGTACTTCAGTCCTCAGCCTTGAATACTTCTACCCTGAATACCTTTTAAGTCTTCTTAACAGGTCTTATATCAGGTCTTCTGCATACATGAGTCTTCTTCTTAATTCTTCCATACTGCTCAGCAATACCAGGCCATCACCTGGAGATTTTACAGTAACCACGAGTATCCAAAGATATTACAAATTTAAACAAATTATATATTTACCGCGTTAAAGTTCTTTTAATTTTAAGAGGTGGCCAACAAAGAAAGTCACTATACATTCCTTACAAAGCTTTCAGTGAAAGAAAAATAAATATTACATTGAAGGATTTTATAGTTGTTTCAGAAATGAGAGTCATTCCATATTAACATATATTGCATCATGTAATTGCAGAGGTAAATTATTTTTACTTAAATAATAGTAAACATGTATGAGATTATAAGAAGAGTGATAACTGCATTTCTGAATTTCTTCTTCATTAGACATATAAAGATTAATACAGTAGACTTCAAGAATTTGAGAGGATATATCCTGAAAAATCTGAGAATTCTTAAGTACCATTATTGCGTATGTTATCCCTGATAAAATGCACCATGTATTTTCATATATCTGAGTCATACTTTTATTCAATAGTCCACTTTTATGTTATCACAACTTACATTATTTTCAATAAAATTCACCAATCTCATATTCTGTGCTTTAAAATTTTTTTTACTACAAATAAAGTTTTTTCTTCAGGGACAGTTTCCTTCAAGAAGTCATTTCACCTAAGTCTCAGAACAATCGAGGAGCAACAAGAATTCTGATATACAAGCTCCAGACAATTGTCTTAGCTCAGTCACACTAGCTTCAAAGAAAGAAACATGCAAATGTCTATACCAGTAAAATTACAAACTACTATATATACTCTAGAAGAAATTTACAGAGTCAAAATTGCAAATTAAATGCTTAATTTTCATAAAGAATTCGGTTTTATGTGATATTAAGATCTTCCATTGAAACAAAAATCCATTGAAGTTGACTAACACAGCACTCATCAACTGCCATAGACACTAGCTCTCTGTTAAAATTATGAAGCTAGGGCTGATTTGCATAACTCTAGATGCCTTGTATTGTGAAAAGTTTGAAAAGAACAAAAGTTCGAAATTCACCTTAAAACTATCATTTATTTATTTATTTATTTATTTATTTATTTATTTATTTATTTATTTATTTTTATTATCCCGAAGGCACCTATGACTTCTTTATTCCTCAGACTATAAATAAAAGGATTTAGCAGGGGAATTATGATTGTGTAAAATAAAGAATACATTTTGTCTTGATCATCAGAAGGGCCAGACCCAGGGCGCACGTACATGAAAAAGAGAGTGCCATAGAACAGGGAGACAGAGAGCAGGTGGGCACTGCACGTGGAGAAGGCTTTGCTCCTGCCCTTTTCAGACTTCTTTTTCAGGATGGCAAAGAGAACACGGGTGTAAGAGACTATGATGGTCATAAAAGTGAAAGCTTGTATAAAGACTGAAAATATAAAAATCAGGAGCATATTAACTCCAGGGTCAGTACAGGAAATCTTAAACAGTTGTAAAATTTCACAGTAGAAATAATGTATTACATTAGACTTGCAGAAAGTTAATCTAAATAACAAACCGATATGCATCATGGGATGAAGAAACCCAATAATATATGAAACACCTAATAATTGAATGCAAAAGATTTTGGACATTACTACTGGATAAAGCAAGGGGTTACATATGGCTACGTAGCGGTCATAGGCCATCACTACCAGGAGAAAACATTCTGTGTTTGCACTGGAAGCAAAAATGTAAAATTGAGTGATGCACTCAACCAGGGATATCACATGATTCTTAGATAAAAAATTAATTAGCATCTTAGGAGTCACAGAGGATGAAGAACAGGCATCTGTGAAAGCTAAACTCCCAAGGAATAAGTACATGGGGGTGTGAAGGTGCGGGTCCTTCCAGATGAGAAAAATTAGTCCCAGGTTGCCCACCATGGTAATGAGATAGATGACCAAGAACAACAAGAACAGAGGAACCTGAAGCCCTGGAAGAACTGTAAGTCCTATGAGAACAAACTCAGTCACCTGCGTTTTGTTTGCCTCCATTAAATCCACTCAGGCTGATCACTGCAATGGAAGAATAAGTGATGAACACAGTTATGAAAGATTATGAAAATAATAACATTTAAAAAATAGTGCATCTTCTTTGTTTATGTATCCCCTTTAATTAGAACATTTACCTGTTCCCTTAAATAAGAATTCATTACAAACAATAAGTATTTGCAAAACTGGTTCTAAAAATTAGGGGGAAATATAAAACGTAAAGATTTTTAAATTTTATTTAAAAAGGTAAAGATTTTAATTTTTTAATTTGGAAAAATTGATTGCAATTTAATAATTATCTCCTAATTTTAAAATCTTTAGAAATAAAATTTCTATATTTAATCTTTAAAAATAGATAAAAACTTAAAAAGATGCTAAATATTAGTTATCAAAACTAAATAGCACACTTTCTAAATAATAGAGCATATCTCTTCAAGTTAAGAATAGATTGAAATACTCACTCTGACCATTATTATACAGTATTATCTTAGAAATTGTATTACATCTAAGATATTAAATAATATAATAAATATATAAAATATAAAAATTATAGGACATAAATTCATATTTTTTGCTGATGTTATATTGTTATAATAAAAAAATTATGAGTTTAATAAGTACCAGATAGAGGATGAACATGTAAATAATCACTAGATTTTTTTCTATGAAAACAATAACCAACAAAAAAGAGAAATAAAAAAAGTGTCTATTACATTAGACATAACACTTTAAAATATATTGAAATAATTTTTAAAATGTGTGAAACCATGTGAAGAAAATTCAAGAACTAATCAAAAGGCATTAGACAATTTTTTAATAGCCAAAATATGTTCTTAGATAAGAAGACTATTATAGTAGAATTGAAATTAATTTTATTTAGAATCCTAATCACTTTTTAATGTAGTAGCATAATCATAAAATCCATGTAAAATAAGATTATTTGAAGAGACAAAGTAAATATGAACAAGTATGTAGCAGTAAATGTTAGAACATAAAGCTATTCAACAGACTATGATATGGTATAGAAACAGGAAAATGTAATAGCGAAACCAAATAGACTCCAAAGACAGAGTACAAGTATATATTAGAATTTAATATATTGCAAGGATGATTTTTCAATTGAGAAAATTGATGATTTATTCAATTAATATTATGGCTATATTTGTCTATCTGGAAAAAAAAGCAAAAGTGGCTCCCTTTCCTGTACCTGTTTTAGAAAAGCTGCCAGATCAAGGACTTAAAAGTGAAAAATTTTAAAAACGAGCAATTAAAACAGTCTAAGGAAATTAATGAAATAAATATAATTTAAATATATTATAAGAGTCTCTGACTAATATAAGAAATCTATAAATTACAAGAAAGATACAGGTATATATAATCTAATTTTTAATTGCAAGAAAATGGAGTATGTGTCAAATCTCTAATAAGGTGAAAGGAATAAAACTTTGGAAGAAATATATATATAATGCATATAACAGGTTAAAATATTAACACCTATCATATACAAAGAAATATTACAAATTGATAATTCAATAGAAAAATGAAAATGGAATTGATTGGGCAGGTCACAGAACAATATTTCAACACATTCAATAAACGTAGGAAAAGATGCTCACCTTCCCCAGTACTCAAGATGTACAAATAAAATAACAATAAGACATAATTTTTTACTCCTTAGATTAGCAAAATTTACTGCTTATGGAATTTGGAATTTGGTAAAATCTACTCTCACACTCAGTGGTGAGACTGTAAAAGTCTTTTAAAAATATTTGGCAATATCTTAAGAATAAAAATACACATACTCTTCAACCCAGAAATCCATTCTATAGCAATAACATCACTTCGTAGGAAGAAAAGTCTACCGCAGCAGTTTTCATGATGGCAAAAGACTGAAAAATAATATGAAAACCAATCACGCTGAAACAACAGTTGAACAAATCCTGGTGAACTAATCAATATTATGGCGTCATTTAAAGATAAGTATTGCTCTACCGGTGACTCAAGGAAATTTCCATAGTTGTTATGAAAGTGAGAAAAGTAAGATACAGAGAAATGTATATGAGGTGATCACATTAAACCTACAGACAGTAAAGTCTTAAAATTCTCACTCTATGTATATCTATGAACACATTTGTATATAAAAATATAAATATAAAGACTTTATGAAATGGTAGACTGCAGGTTAATATTTTTCATCTTGGTGTAGGTGAGAGGAGAGAATAAAGAAGAGGAGGAGAGAAAAAAATAGACTTCCAAAAAAGCTTTTGTGATAAAAACACAATATATGTTATCCCATTTACACAATTATATATAGAGAGATATATTTAAAGAGTCATAAGAGAGTTAATAGTGAGAAAGAGAAAATGAGAGAAAGAATAACAATGCTATTTTTGCATTTAGTAGATAGCAATAAAATTTTAATAAAAAGGAATTAATTATAAGTAAAACTTTTTGTAAAACTATTTTTAAGTTCAGAATTTTTGGATTATGTAGCATATATTTTTGACTATTTTCAGTGATATCTGACTTCAACCATTGACAGCAATTTCTCTCTCTCTCTTAAATAGGCAAAGGCATTTTGAAAATAAAGTTAGGTATACAAGTACAATAAGTTTTTTTTAATACAGTTTTCTTCATATCTAAGTACCTTTCTTGTAGGATATATTGGTAAATATTTTATAATTTTTGTCAATATTTATAGATGGAATATTTGATGTGGTCTTCAAATAATTGGAATTTGTTTTGTAATATACATTTTTTTTCTAAATGTAAATTCAAAAGAACTCCCAAGATATTTGGAAGTGAATGCAGAGACTCTAGATTATCTTGGAGAAAAATCAACCTATAATTTGATGTGTAAGTACAGTTGTTTCTTCAAATAAAATGAATAACAAATTTATATACATACTTATTGCTGATTAAAATACATGATAATTACCTATTTACTAAAATTGGATTTGTTTGACTTTAAAATAGGCCCAAAGGCAATATTTTTCTTAATGGTTCAGCATTAGGGAGAATGATATTATTTTCTATCTTCACTGAGAATAGAATAAGAAAAAATTGTCTTTAAACATTTATCTTTTAAAGTACCAGAAGGAGACCTGGAAACAACACAAGCAGCAAGAAGCCTGACTGATATGTCTTTGCTGAAAACTAGCCTTATGGACACTGAGGACAATCATTTAGTTTTCAAAGCAGAGGTTTTGTCCTGGCTTTCTTGCCAACTCTGAACCCATAATTGATATTTCCAATTTTCATAATTAGGTCAAGGGTTATTAGGCATTACACACACACACACACACACACACACACACACACACACCACACACACAATCTTACCATACATTTTAAGAGCCTTAGAAAGTTCTCATTGGTGATTTTAGTTCTTCTCATGATCCCAAAAATAAATGAAGGAAGTTTGAGCAGCATAATTTAGTTGCCCATATTATGACAAAAAAAATTTTCTCTAGTTAAAATAACCTCTAAAACTTTTGAGTCATTATCATTATTTTTTTCATTTTTCTCATTTTTCTATTATTCCAAATTTACTATTAAAAAGAAATCTTATTATGCATGTGTACTGGCATCAAGAATTTTGTCCTGAAGAGAAGCAGAAAATCTCATAGGCTTGCCAGGATTTTTATTTCTTACCTTGACATTTCATTATCAAATAGGCATATTGAAAAAACTATGATAATGAAAATTAGGCAGATCTTGATGTCCCACTCGGTTCCTGTAAGTCTTTGAGATATTAAGAAATTGCTTGATTTATGAAGTAAAGGTATTGGGTTTTCAAAGAAAAAAATAAAAAATATATATTTCCCTCTGGTAGAGGGCCAGAGTCATCCTTATAAATTGCCAGACTACACTAGGGCCAGAGTCATCCTTATAAATTGCCAGACTGATGAGGCCACCACTGCTCTCATGTCTATGGCTGTATCTCCTCTTAAAACCCTTTTATGAAGAAAAGTGGAAGGTGCAGAATGAAGCAGTGTTAACGTGTGCAAAAATTTTTCTTGGAAACCTCAACTGCAGGGACATATTTATTTGTACTCTTTCAACTCTATTCAGAATAAAAGTAAAAAGAACGTTAGAGTTCCCTCCATGGAAGTTACCCTTGAATTCCCTGTAGGATGAAGGCACAGTTGTTCTACTGGGCATTGTGAGCTAATCAGCAAATCACCCCAGACACGCCTGAGTGTAACAATTAGAACCACACTTTGTGTCATTAGGGTTCACTGTGAGGACAACTTGACAAACTGCTTCTGAGCAATTTTTTAGGACGTATTCATTTCCTTTATCTGATAACTCTTGATGTTGCCACATCCAACCACCTAATAGTTTCTTCAGACATCTCAAAGGTCATCAAATTCAACATGTCCAAATCCAAATAAAATTTTTCAAACCCAATCACTAAACCTGGACCCCAGCCTGTCTCCCCATTCCTCATTAATCATATTACCATTTACCCTATTTTTAAAGAAACAAGCCTGAGAGTCATCCCTGATGCTGAATTCCCCCTCCCTGCCCAAACCCATGCCAGAACCATTATCAAATTCACAGCTTTAATGTCTGTCGAAACCATCTACTTCTTTCCAAATTCAAGTAAACGTCATCTCCTGCCTGGAACACTGATTTACCCTTTTAAAAACCTATGTGTATCTTCTAATATTTTCTCGTACATTCTCTACATTTGGGTCAAGTCATCTTTATAAGAAGCCAAACTGTTAAGATTCACAGTTCTCACGCTCACAGCCACAACTCCACTTGAACCCTTAAATAACTTCCTATGGCTCTCAGAAGAAAGATCGAAAGCCTGTATTTCCTTTCTCTCATCCAAAAACATATCCAATAATCCCTTATACAAAGTTTTGTCTGGTGAAGTTAGTAGATTTTTCAGGCATATGATTCTGATATTTTTTCAACAATAAAATGGATTTAGGAGTTGAAGTTAAAAATAAGAATTTCATTTGTGACTTCTGTACTCAATATTGCTAAGAAAAATATTCAGAATCTATTCTTTTGTTTTTCTTTTGTTGTTATAAGAATGAAAAGTGTTCTTCTTGGAAAGTGGCCAAGCCACCCAGTATCTCTCAAGGCCCATGAGTTTTCTGCCTAACATGCTGCCTCTGTGAGAAGAGGAACTCGTATGCCTTGTGAGTGAGGCTGACAGAGCTTGTGAACCCAGGTAGAAGCCCTGAAAGTGCCAGTTGCTGGCATTATGTTTTCTTCAGTAACATAAGCAGGCCATAAGATTTTCCAAGTCTGAAAATGCTGAGAATTATGAGCTTGTGCTTTTCATTGCCCTGGACATAAGTAGAACATAAAACAAAATCTGATCTAGGTACAAGATACTAAAACTCCAAATTTCGGACAAATATGAGAATTTATGGCTCAGCTTTTTTCAGTTACAAAAGCTTCTTCTGAGAGATACTTGTATTATAGTAACTGAGTGAGATTCACTCAGTGAAAAAGGAAATTATGCTGTCTTACATACCTTTACGGTTTGTACAAATTAAATACCAAAGGCTTTGTGCTTTCTTGTCAGAGCAGTAACTTTTAAACATTATATTATATTTTACTCTTGGACATAAAATGCTTTCTTGCCCAGTCCAGCAGGAAGCTTTCTTCTCCCCACCCTCCCTCAGGGCAGTCTGGCCCTCTTCTAATACTCTCTTACTCAACCAGTACTCAGTGTCTTCATTCCAGCTTTTGACTTTTACTGTACTTGACCTCTTTTACCATTTCTCACAACACAAATCTTGAGCCTCATGACTGCAACAGACTCTTGAACTCTGATAACTGATGGTGTCTCTTCTTCCCAGGTGGCATCTTATTGAATATAGAAGTATTAAGTGAGTATCGAAGTGATAAGGAGCTGCCTCTGTTAATTCTGCATAGTGTAACATTAACATTCCTCACCTGTAAAAAATGAAGGCGTTTGGTTAGAGGATTCTAACTGCTTTACAAGTCTACTCTCCATTGCGCCTGGAATTCTAAGGAATTTTGTTTATTGGGTTCTGGGAGCATTTACAAAGATCATGGAAGTAGGAAAGTTGGGAGGGGAAGACAATATCCCTTCCTTCTCCTTGATTTGGCGGTAACTCGGACTGCCTTTTTTAGTGGTTTTTGTTTGTTTGTTTGTTTGTTTGTTTGTTTAGCATATTACTGGGAGTAGAGGAGTAGAAATCTATGGGACAGATTTTCCTATGTAAGAAGTAGCCTTATCCGCAGGTAGACTATGGAAAGAAATTATCCTCCTGAATATCTCACTAGTGTTCAGTGTTCAGACATTTTAATGCTTTTCTCTGAATTAGATCAGTGAGAAAGAAAGTAACACAGCAGCAACTTAAAGATTTTTATTTTCCTCTATAGCTAGAATGCTAATTAATACTTAACATATTGCCATACATTAAAATATCTTACAGTATTTCTGTTGAACTGCTATGATTTTGTCTCAGTCCAATAAAATGTTCCAATGAAATCAGATAGCCAATCTTCTATCTATAGGGCAGTTTTTTAATTTTTGTTTTTGAATTGTAGCATTCATTGAAACAGGGTTTCATTGGTTTAGGGATGATGTGTGGTGGTAGGAGATTTATTTTTAATTTCTCACTTAATTTGTCTTTTTCTCATAGTTCGTCTAATGCATCATAGTTATTTCATTCATTTGTTAGGTGTTTAATGTTCTGCGTGCATGTCCATATATTAGATCATGCATTCAAATCTTGTTTAGCAGATTAGGGGGAAGATGGTGGACTAGGTAAAAGCAGGATTTGTCTCCTCCCAGGACTGCATTGAAATTACAACCAAATTATAAAATAATCAACATGAAGAATCACGTGAAGTCCAGCTGATCATAACACTTCCATCTAATAATGTAAAGGAGTCACATCAAAGCCGGTAGGAGGAGCAAAGTCCTGAATCGGGCTGGACCCGCACCCGCAGGTGGTGGAGGATCACCGGGAGGGAGAGGGAGGCTGCAGAGGCTCTCCTGAAGGAGAGGGAGGTTCTGGTCTAATCTGAGAGTTCCCCAGCCCAGGGATCCCAGCCCAAGGAAGAAGAGATTCCAATAACTCTGAATGTAGAGACTAGAGGAGATTCTGGCCATCTAGGTGAGACAGAAGGTAACTGAGCCCCTAGATGTCCCTTCGAAGGACCCACGCAAAGGCTTTCTGACCTGTGGACACTCACCTGGGACATCGACAGTGGGTCTGAGCCTCACGCGGGATTCATTCTGAAAAAGTCTCCATTAACTAGTGTCAGAAAGAAGGTTGGAAAGGCAGCCACCATTGTGCCTTAATCCGGCCCCACTATAGACCATGCCAGCTTGATTGTGCAGACCCCTTCCACAGAGCTATTAGGAGACGCTGGTCTGAGGGGATCAGCCCAACCCACCTAACCTGCAGACTGCTGGGAAAAGTTGTTTATGGTTGGTTGCCAAGCCCTGAGCTGAGTGATTCAAAGTGAAGTATTCACAGCCAGGCGGCCATTGTTGTGAGCTGAGTTTCTAATCCCAGCAATAGTGGCCAGTGCTGCGATCCCCATTTCAGAGATAAGGTCAGGCAGATCTCTGCCGCCAACATGAACTTGGGCAGATATCAGGGACTCGTGGGCCAGTTCCAGATAGCAGTTGGTCTTGCTGTGATCTG
>NW_011889455.1:414751-419138 GCF_000151845.1 Pteropus vampyrus
GTTTGTTTGTTTGTTTGTTTAGCATATTACTGGGAGTAGAGGAGTAGAAATCTATGGGACAGATTTTCCTATGTAAGAAGTAGCCTTATCCGCAGGTAGACTATGGAAAGAAATTATCCTCCTGAATATCTCACTAGTGTTCAGTGTTCAGACATTTTAATGCTTTTCTCTGAATTAGATCAGTGAGAAAGAAAGTAACACAGCAGCAACTTAAAGATTTTTATTTTCCTCTATAGCTAGAATGCTAATTAATACTTAACATATTGCCATACATTAAAATATCTTACAGTATTTCTGTTGAACTGCTATGATTTTGTCTCAGTCCAATAAAATGTTCCAATGAAATCAGATAGCCAATCTTCTATCTATAGGGCAGTTTTTTAATTTTTGTTTTTGAATTGTAGCATTCATTGAAACAGGGTTTCATTGGTTTAGGGATGATGTGTGGTGGTAGGAGATTTATTTTTAATTTCTCACTTAATTTGTCTTTTTCTCATAGTTCGTCTAATGCATCATAGTTATTTCATTCATTTGTTAGGTGTTTAATGTTCTGCGTGCATGTCC
This sequence comes from Pteropus vampyrus, assembly GCF_000151845.1. Taxonomy (NCBI): domain Eukaryota; kingdom Metazoa; phylum Chordata; class Mammalia; order Chiroptera; family Pteropodidae; genus Pteropus; species Pteropus vampyrus. Next base: position 415,316 of record NW_011889455.1, read on the forward strand.
ATATATTAGATCATGCATTCAAATCTTGTTTAGCAGATTAGGGGGAAGATGGTGGACTAGGTAAAAGCAGGATTTGTCTCCTCCCAGGACTGCATTGAAATTACAACCAAATTATAAAATAATCAACATGAAGAATCACGTGAAGTCCAGCTGATCATAACACTTCCATCTAATAATGTAAAGGAGTCACATCAAAGCCGGTAGGAGGAGCAAAGTCCTGAATCGGGCTGGACCCGCACCCGCAGGTGGTGGAGGATCACCGGGAGGGAGAGGGAGGCTGCAGAGGCTCTCCTGAAGGAGAGGGAGGTTCTGGTCTAATCTGAGAGTTCCCCAGCCCAGGGATCCCAGCCCAAGGAAGAAGAGATTCCAATAACTCTGAATGTAGAGACTAGAGGAGATTCTGGCCATCTAGGTGAGACAGAAGGTAACTGAGCCCCTAGATGTCCCTTCGAAGGACCCACGCAAAGGCTTTCTGACCTGTGGACACTCACCTGGGACATCGACAGTGGGTCTGAGCCTCACGCGGGATTCATTCTGAAAAAGTCTCCATTAACTAGTGTCAGAAAGAAGGTTGGAAAGGCAGCCACCATTGTGCCTTAATCCGGCCCCACTATAGACCATGCCAGCTTGATTGTGCAGACCCCTTCCACAGAGCTATTAGGAGACGCTGGTCTGAGGGGATCAGCCCAACCCACCTAACCTGCAGACTGCTGGGAAAAGTTGTTTATGGTTGGTTGCCAAGCCCTGAGCTGAGTGATTCAAAGTGAAGTATTCACAGCCAGGCGGCCATTGTTGTGAGCTGAGTTTCTAATCCCAGCAATAGTGGCCAGTGCTGCGATCCCCATTTCAGAGATAAGGTCAGGCAGATCTCTGCCGCCAACATGAACTTGGGCAGATATCAGGGACTCGTGGGCCAGTTCCAGATAGCAGTTGGTCTTGCTGTGATCTGAGTCATCTGCGGGAATTTACAACAGTTACCAAATTTCCAGCAAGACTGAGGCTGTTTTGATCTGACAGCCACTGTCTCTCTGAGACCCCGCCCCACCCAACCTGCAGACTGCCTCAGGCAGGTATTATTGGCTTGCTGCCAAGCTCAGCTCTGAGTGATTCACAGTGAGGCGGCCATCCTTGTGAGTGGCCTTTCCAATCACAGCAAAAGTGGACAGCCCTGTAAACTACATTTCCATTCCCAGCAGGCGACCACAGCTGTGAGCCGCACTTCATTGGTAGGGGTAGGCAGATCACTGCTGCCATCATGAACTTGGGCGGATTTTGAGGGCCTGTGGGTCAGTCTCGGACAGCAGCTGGTCTTGCTGTGACCTGGGTCTTAAGTGGGAACTCACGACAGTTACCAGATTTTCAGCAAGACTGAGGCTGTTTTGATCAGACTGCCACTGTCTCTCTGAGACCCTGCCCCACCCAACCTGAGGACTGCCCGGAGTACTGTTATTGGCTTGCTTCCAAGCTCAGCTCTGAGTGATTTAGGACTAAGTGTTCACAGCTGAGCAGCCATCGTTGTGAGTGGCCTTTCCAATCACAGCAAATGTGGCCAGCCCTGTAAGCTACATTTGAAATCCTAGCGGACGACCAGTGCTATGAGCCACAGTTCAACGGAAAACATGGCAGAGTGAGAGACGTCCCCAGGTCTCTCCCCTTGAAACAACAATAAGCCGAACATCTAAAACTCAACAAAAAACACCCAAACTGCACACCAGCACGTCTGAGCATGATATCTGCACATAAGAGCTATCACAAATCTTGTTTAGCTCTTATCAAGTCACTCCATAATAAAAACCTGTGAATCTCTATTGCAAATTGAACAAAGCTCCTCATCCTCAGTTAGCCATTCAAAATGTCTCCAAACTTTATTTTCAACTTATCTGTTCAGGTTCATCTCCAAAATTTACGTATGGCACAGCTATAAAAGGTGCTCCAGTTTCCCAGGATATTGAAGAATCTTTAACATGTTATTTGTGATGAATTCCAGTGCTCATAACAACCTATTTTATACATGTCAAATGCCCATTATCTATACTGTTATCATAATTTATATATATGTGAAATTACAAGTGGTCAATATGTCCCTTGGTATATGAGATATGGATGAGTTCCACTGATATATATCATTAGACTATTTCTGATCTGGAATTTTTCTGGTCCATACAGAAAATTCAGTAGTTTCCTTGAGTAGCTAGCATTATTAATATTATAGTTTCAGATATTTTTATATTTATAGTGATATAAAATCACATTCGCATGGCTTGACCCAGTGCATTATTAGACATTGGATGGATGTACATGAAGATGGTGTCCACAGAAACAAACGACAGAATAAAATGGGAGGCCTGTGGATTGTAAAGTATTGAATCATGTGACTTCTTATCTAATTAGCTGTCGCCAAGGTGGTAGGGACCCTCATGTAATAAAAACTGCACACTTGGATGCACAAAGCTGCTTTAGGCTCAATGGGGACAATGGGTGTAGGAAATACCTAGAGTTTTGTAGACTATTCTCTAGTTTGAACACTAAGTTATATACAGAATTTTCTATAAAATTGTATGTTAAGCAATATAGAAATCCTAGATGTTGTCATCTAAGAATCATACATCAAGAAAGAAATATGGCAGAAACAGAAAAACTTTGCTCATTTATTTAGACAAAGATTTTTGTTTTATTCATCACTAAAATACAAGAATATAAATAAGAACATCAAAAGGCATGCAATGGATACCGTACAAGAAGGAAAAAAGTAAAAGGTGATAGAAGATACAATAAAATTTTAATTTAATTAGTTCCTCCAAAATGAGACACCAATATAAGAAGATTAATTGGAAACATTGAAAATTTTCAGATGGATACTTATTCCTAAAAAAATAAATTTTGTATCTCTAATACTTTTAATAATAATTTTCATTGATATTATCTGTCAGAATTAAATTGAAATTCATACATATTAAAAATTTTTCTCTTCTTATTTTGAAAATTATTGATAAACATTTGTCTAAATATTTGTGATATATTTAGATCAAAGTTTTAATGTCAGAAGAGAACTTCACTTGTTTAAAATTACTATTAAAAGTGACTATAATTACCTTAAAATGCTTTAAGAGGATATATAATTACCTTAAAATGCTTTAAGAGGATATATGTATTTAAAACACATGAACTTAATATCATTTAATCACAAATAATTTTTCTATACGAAACTCTTATAAAGCAACTTGCTCAAGAATAACGTAGTTGAGGCTATCTAGGTCAGAAGCATGGCAGCATGAGAGATCTCCCCCAACCTCTCCCTTTGAAATGACAGCAAACCAAACAGCTGTAATCCAACAGGTAACACCCAGCCTAGTACACAAACATGTCTGAGAGATCTGTGCATCAGAGCATCTGATGGTGGGCAAATTGGGCAAGCAAGGGAGCAGGAAAGGGAGAAGAATGGAGACCAGTGCTACAGACTATAATTGTGTTTTTGTCAATTTCTCCCAGAACTTCCCGCAAGATCTGAGGAAGGGGGGAATTAGGTGGCTCTTTTGATTATTTGAAGCCCGACCAGTTTTGCCCAAGTGATCAGCATATTCCACACAGCATTCGGTATTGCCAGGCAGAAAACCAAATCAGGGCTGCCTCCCCTGACCCTCCCAGAGCTAGCAGCGAGCCCAAGGGGAAACTGCAGCAGTGAAAACTGAGACACATACTGCAGCTGGTACCACTGCTAGGGGTGGATATATAGAAGCAAGGCAGCTGAAGCTTGGTGGCCAACATTACTGGAAGGAAAACAGCTACAGACATACCTCTGGCTTCTCCTGACTCACCCAGCCCA
>NW_011889455.1:419634-433348 GCF_000151845.1 Pteropus vampyrus
AATGAATAAAAGGAATACTTTACCAAGGAGACTGAAACTCTAAAAAAGAACCAAATAGAACTTCTTGAGCTGAAGAACTCAATAAAATGAATGAAGAACAAAATAGCAAGCTTAGGAAATAGAGCTGAACACATAGAGGAAAGAATTAGTGGTATCTAAGACAGAAATCTGGAAATGATACATGAAAAAAGAAAGAGACTTGAGGGTGAAAAAAATGAAAGAAGTCTACAAGAACTATCTGATGCCATCAGTAAAAAACAATAAAAGAATAAGTACACCAAAAGGAGAAAAGAGGAAGAAGGGAAGAGAGAGCATATTCAAACAAATAGTTATTGAGAGTTTCCAAAACCTATGGAAAGAAATGTATCCTAAAATCCAAGATGTAAACAGAACACCTAATTATCTCAATCCAAAAAAGCCTTTTCCAAGACATATTATATTAAAACTGTCAAAAATTAATGACAAAGAAATCTCAAGGCAGCCAGGATAAAGAAGATGGTAACCTTTAAAGGAAAACTCATTAGACTATCATCAGACTTTTCAGCTAGAAGAAACTTTACAAGCTAGAAGAAAGTAGAACCAAATATTCAAACTATTGAAAGGAATTTCCAGCCATGAATAATATATCTAACAAAATTCTCCTTTAGATATAAAGGAGAAATAAAGACCTTTTCAGACATACAAAAGCTGAGGGAATTTTCCACTACAAGGCCTGCATTACAAGTCATCCTATCTGAATCAAAAGGACAGAAAAATATAAAACTAAGAGTAAGATGACTAACAGATAGACAGAAACAGGAAAGTGCAACTCTTATTAAGAATAGGGTATTATAAACTCAAGTATTACATAATGGTTAGAGGTCAAAAAACACTTTAAAAAGAGAAAACGATAGCTACTGCAACCTAGACATGAAATCACAGCAAAAATAAGAATAATTTGAGACAACAAAAACAGAAAAGAGGAGGGAGTAAAGATCTGACTCTGCAAAGGAGAATGGAGATAAGAAAAGCAGAAGAAAAGAACTACTGTATATATAAAACTTTCCTTTACATAAACTTAATAGTAACCACATTCCCACCCCCCAAAAATCGAGAACTAAAACACGTAACATAAAACAAGAAGGAACAGAAAGAAAAATCATAGAACACCAGCAAATTAAAATAAGACTGAAACATAAGGGCAAAGAAACGATGGAAGCACTGAGCTACCGGAAAACAAAAGATAAAATGGCTATAGGAAAACCTCATATATCAAGAATCACCTTAAATGTAAATGGACTGATTTCACCAATAAAAAGGCACAGAATAGTAAACTGTATCAAAAAACAAAACTCAACAATATGCTGCCTTCAAGAGCCACATCTCACCAGCAAGGTCAAATATAGACTCAAAGCAAAAGGGTGGAAAACAATACTCCAAGCAAATAGCAACCAGAGAAAAGCAGGTGTGTCATAGCTAATGAAATAGACTTCAAGATAAAAAAGGTAACAAGAGACAAAATGGACGCTTCATAATGATAAAAGTGACAATACATCAAGAAGACATAACACTTATCAATATATATGCTCCCAATCAGGGAATATCAAGATGTATAAAACAACCAGTAACAGAACTAAAGGGAGAAATTGACAAAAACACAATGATAGTATGGGATCTAAATAACCCACTGTCATCTGTGGATAGATCACCCAAACAGAAAATCAACAAGGAAATATCAGCACTAACTGACACATTAGCCCAACTGGACATAATCAACATTTATAGAGCCTTTCATCCCAAAACACCAGATTATACATTCTTTTCTAGTGCACATGGAACATTCTCAAGGATAGATCATATGTTGCGATGCACATGAAAGAGAAGTTATGACAGATGTCAGCAAACGACAAAGTATCATACAAGAAGATTATATGCCATAAATTCAATAACCTAAAAGAAATGAACAAGTTCTTAGAAATATACGACCATCTTAGACTGGATCATGAAGAACTGAAAAATCTAAATAGACCGAACAACAACCGTAAGGAAAGTGAAATAATCATCAAAAACCTCCCAAAAAGTAAAAGTCCAGGACCAGATGGCTTCACTAGTAAATCCTACCAAACAGTCAAAGATGATCTAATACCTGTTCTTCTCAAACTCTTCCAAAAATTGAAGAAGAAGAAATACTTCCTAATTTATCTTATGAGGCCAACATTACCCAAATACCAAAACCTGGTAAGGATAACACATAAGAAGAGACACTAACATTTGCAACATAGATGGATCTTGAGACAGTCATGCTAAGAGAAATAAATCAGACAGAAAAAGTTGAGAACTATATGATTTCACTTATATGTGGGATATGAAAATGAAAGCAACAAACAAACATGAAAGACAAACAGAGACTTATGGACATAGACAACAGTTTAGTGGTTACCAGAGGGAAGAGGGATAGGGGGGATGTAGATAAGTTTAAAAGGGGTCAAATATTTTGTGACGGAAGGTAATTTAACTTTGGGTGGCAAATACACAATGCAGTATACATATTATTTAATTGTTCACTTGAAACTGATATAATTTTATTAACCAATATCACCCCAATAATTTTAATAAAAAAATCCTCATTTACCAAACAAAAATTTCCTGAATTAAGTTAGCCACCAAGACAGTAAAATTAATCGAGCCTTATGGATATTAATAGTATTTCTAAAAATAATGCATCTCAGTTGTGTATATTAAAAATAAATTTGTCAGTGAGTATCTGTAGGAATAAAATTATAGACCCATACAAACATATTAAATTTTAAAATTTATACCCGTGTCAAATAATAAATTTATGATACATACTGTGTTTTCATTTTAAATAAGTATTTTGGTGTATCTGTTGGAATTACAACAAAGAAAACTAAAAATAACTTCTAAAATACTTCAACAAGAATTACATTTCATTCCAGTTTCAACAATTTGTATTTCATTTTTCTTTCTTATAAATTCTTTTTTCCTAAACACAATGCTTGAACAAACAGATTGCTCAAGGAACACAATTATGTCTTTGTAAAAAAAAAAGAGAGAGAAAGATGTTATTTTTATTATACTAAAATAAATTAGTATATTTATTAATGTAATCCTCTCACTGAATTGGAAGTAAATTGGTAGCCAGGACTGCAAGAACCTCGTCTCAGTTTTACCACTATCTCAATTTTGCACCCACTTAACCAGTTTCTCAACCTTGCCTTCAGCCTCTTGTAGTATAGCAAAGCAATCCCTATGCAAATGTTTGACCAGTCTTGCTATCGCAAATTACTCATGTAAATATAGTACAGGAGATCTGTAATATTTGAGAAGGCTATATCTTGAGATTTTTTCCAAATCTGCAAATTTCCACATACTACTGTATCATATAATATCTTATATAAAAGTTAATATGTGGTCTTCTAGATATGGGAAGTTTTAAATTTTGATGTCCCATTATTTAAATGCAAGCTAATCTTTTTTTTTAAATTGTTAAGGTGCATCAATTTTTTTAAACCTTTTCATTTTCTTAATTTTCCTCCCTGTTTATTCTGAAATGTTTATTTCAGAAACATTTCCGATAATAATCTAAGTCTTTATCATTTTATTATGGTGTGGTAGAGCATCACAGAACCCTATTAACATACAGATCTAGCTCAGGGAACTAGGATCAGTCAGGAACTAAATGACTCGTACTTATACACCAGCCTCAGTTACCGTCAACTGTTAAATATAATTTGAGAGAGGAGTTCCTAGCAGATCAAAAATTTTCAAAAACTAAATATTCAGATAAAAAGGAATTACAACATTTTAATAAATCAACTGTGGATGATTTGAGTCATTTGAACTGGAGTAGTAACTTTAACTGGACTCAAATTCATGTAAACATTGTGTGAAGCTGGTTCCTTTACCCAGTGTTCAGTGACCACCCTGACCACTAGCCCTCTGGTGCAGGGGCTAATCTATAAGACTTGGGGACTTGTTTACGCAAAGAGTAAAAAGAGAAACAATTTGAAATTTCCCTTGGCAACTGTTTACTTCTTTGCAACTCTTCTCAAGGCACCTATAACCTCTTTATTTCTCAAGCTATAAATAAATGAGTTTAGCAGGGGAATTATAATAGTGTAAAATAGAGAATACATTTTGTCCTGATCTTCAGCTAGGCCAGATGCATGGCGCACATACATGAAGATGAGAGTGCCATAGTACAATGAGACTGAGAGCAGGTGGGCACTGCACGTGGAGAAAGCTTTGCTTCTGCCATTTGCAGACCTTTTCTTCAGAATGTCAAAGAGAACACGAGCATAAGAGATTATGATGGTCATTAAAGTGGATATTTCTATAAAAGCTGCAAAAATAAATATCATTAGTGCATTAATAGATGAGTCATTGCATGAAATTTTGAATAGTTGTAAAATTTCACAGTAGAAATAATGTATTATGTTAGACCTGCAGAAAGTTAATCTTAACAAAAAGCTCACATGAATTAGAGGCTGCAGAAAACCTAATGCGTATGAAATTCTTATCAGTTGAGTACAGAGTCTGTTGGACATCATCACTGGATAAAGCAAGGGGTTGCATATGGCTACATAGCGATCGTAGGCCATTACTACCAGGAGAAAACATTCTGTAGTTGCACTGGAGCAAAAAAATAAAATTGGGTGATGCACTCAGCTAGGAGTATCATTGCAGTCTTGTCTAAGAAATTGACCAGCATCCTAGGAGTAACAGAAGTTGAAGTGCAAGCATCTGCAAAGGCTAAACCACCAAGGAACAAGTACATGGGTGTGTGAAGATGGGCATCCTTCCAAATAAGAGCCATCAGTCCAAGATTGCCCACCATGGTGGTGAGGTAGATAATCAGAAACACAAGAGGAGGACCTGCAGACATGGTTGCTCTGTAAGTCCTGTGAGAACAAATACAGTCACCAGAGTCTTGCTTCCTTCTGACATATCCACACTTGATCACTGCAATGAGAAAATATGTGACAAAGACAATTTAGAGATAACACAAGTAGTGATATTTTATTTGCAAATTAAATTATACTTTAGAGTTGTTTTCCATTTAATAAGTAGTTTTTAAAGTTTAACCTTCATCCTATACTAAGTCTATTTACAAATTCTGTTTTTAGGTATCTGACCTAAAATTGGGGGGGGGGGACTCTGAAATCAATGCAAATATTTGAGCCAATATTAAAACCATGTGTTAAAGGCTGTTGCATGTGGAAGAGATGCAAATGCAAAACCATTGCATGTGGAAGAGAAATAGACTTACGATTTAGGTATAACCACATACTTTTTATTTCAGAAAAAAAGGGAATGGACAGAAATATGTTGGGAAAATATCTGTAACATTCTGCATATATGGATTAATAATTACAAAACACGCGCACACACACACACACACACACACACACACACACACACACACACAACCCCTTAAAACTAGGTGAAAACAAGTTAACCTAGTGAAACAAATGGACAGAAAATATGAACAGACATGTTTATCGAAGAGCAAGTCAATGTGACCAATAAATTTATAAAACAATGTTCACTCCCCTTAAGAATTAAGAATATTTTTTAAATTGATGTAGTATTTTCACTTGTCAGATAAGCAAAAATGCCAGTTGAGAATTAATATCTGCTAATGACAGGAAAGTGAAAAAAGATTTTCTAATATAACTGGTGAAAATAGAAATTATAACAAACTCGAATCTAACATTATCTGTCAAACTTAGAAATTTATATAAATTTTGATCTAGATATGTATTCTAGAAATAATATCACTCATATGCAAGAATGAAGCACAAGGATATGTAATAAAGCATTGTTCATGAGGGCAAAACCTAGAAACAAAGAATACTCACCAACTATAGAATGATCATGAGTATCATTCAGACATAAAAGAAATGTATTTGAATTGTATCAGTTAATGATGGGAGGATTTTCTCAATGTATTATTAAGCGATGGAATCTAAATATATAGAACTTTAAATTTTATGATCCCAATTTTATAATTTTCAAAATTTTTATTTATAGACATAAACAAATATGTGAGTATGGATAAAGATGTACAATAATATACCAAGTTGCTAACATTCGTTTTCTTGTTTAGAATTAGATGTAGTGGTAGGAATAGAGAAAGCAGAGGAGAGATAGTCTTTGTCACCTCCCCCAACACGCACAAAGTTCACGATAAAAACATATATGATATGTTCTTTTATAATTTTGTTATATGTGTGTGTGTCTGTGTTTATGTCCATGTGTCTATCCATATCATGTGCATGTGTGTGCATAGAAAGATATATAAAAGGACAGTCACTAATAGAAGTAAAAATAAAATGCAATTGTTACCTTTAATAAGGAGGTTTTGACATGGAAAATTCTAATGTAAAATTAGGAATAAATAATTTGTAAATTTTTCTAGGAATATATCTTAATGATCTTTAATTTTAAAAATTTTATATTTAAATATAGTAAGTATATTGTGTTATATTGGTTATATTAGTTTCAGGTGTACGATATAGTTATTCAGTATTTTTATACCTTACAATGTAATCACCCCACTAATTCTAGTAATCATGTCACCATGCAAACTTATCACGATATTGTTGACTATATTCCCTTTCCCTTTTACACTCACCTCCCACTGCCTTCCTTCTAGTAACCATCCCTTTGGTATCTGTTTCTGCCAGTCTGTTTTTCTTTCATTTTGTTTGTTAGTTTGTTTCATCTTTTTAGATTCCACATGTAAGGGAAAACATCGGTATTTGTCTTTGCCTAACTTATTTCACTTAGCATAATGATCTTTAATTCTTAATGATACTTTCCATTGAAATATTTGGTAATAGACCTTTGACTATTGAGAGGAGGAATGATTTTTTTAAAATAGTCAGAAGGTGTCTTGAAAATTTTAAGAGTGCGTCCAAGTATAATAGTCATTTTTATAGTTTTCTTCATATAGTCTGAGTACTTTTCTTGTTAAATTTATTCCTAAGGGGCTTATAAGTTTCACTGCTATTATGAATATAACGTCTGATATTTTTATGGAGTAAGAAGGTTGTTTTTCTTCTGTGACTTATAAACTATATCTGAAAGAAAATCCAGAACAGAATTTCCCAAATATTTTGGAGTGAATGTGTAATCTCCTATGTTCCTTGAAAAGGGAACAAAATACATTTACTATATTAATAACACTTGAAATGAATAATAATAAATAATAATAAAATAATAATGTAATAAAATGAATAAGAAAAACGTTCATAATTTTATAGCCATACCTCACAACATTTACAATACATAGAGATATTGAATGAGAAAGCATTAAAAGAACTAAGTTTGTTTAATTGGTGAGGGGAATAATGAGTTGTTATTCTCCATTTTCTAAGCTACAAAAATTTAATAAATTACTAATCACATACCTTTAGGGAATCTATTATTAATATATGCACCTAAAAAAGATTCACTGGAGTATATTTGATGAAAATAGACTATGTGAATGTTAAGGAGATGTCATTTTCTTTTCCAAAGTGGAGATTGTGTCCTAAATAAAGTGGCCTTGCTTTCTTTGCAATCCAAATCATCAAATAATAGATATTTCTAATTTTACTTTATGAATTCAGTATAATTAAGCCCAGAAGTAGCAAGCTTTGGAAATATTTTTTCCTTAAGACAAATATGAAGGAAACCTCTCCAGGTTAGAGTAAAACAAACAGTGCTGACTATTAATATATATTTATAGTATAAAGACTGTATCACTTACTTTAACCCTTATTTGATTGATTCCATGAAATTTTATGTTAATGACAGCCACCAAACTCAAAGGGTAAGATTATTTCATTCCACAAAATTACAAATAAAGTAGATATGAGGTGCGTGACTATGTCTCAATTCTGAACTCTCTACATTATAAAATAAAATTTAAAGCTGTCGAATCATTCTTATTGTGATTAAAATTTCCCATTTACTTCATTCTTCTATCAAAGTGTATTATTTGTGAAATTTTGTGATTAATATGTCTTCCTTACAGTAAGCCATTCTCTCCTATCTGTCTAGATTTTGAAAGCTGATTGAGAAAAAATCTCAATGCCTCACTGGAATTTTAATTGCTTACATAGATATCTTACATAAATATTTTGTTATATCTAAAGACAAATTGCAAAGCTCTAAGTATAGAAAATGTAGAAATCACTGCACTCTCACTCAGTTCCTGCAGAACATTGGAAAATTGGAAATAGTTTCCTTTAGGTAACGTAGAATATGCAGTAATAGGCAGTAATTACAGGCACATTTACTTTCATCAGCAACTCCAAAATGAATGGAGATAATATTTATTACTTCTATTTCTAAATTTGTTGTATTAAAAAAAAAAGGAAGAAAAATATTCCCTCTACGCTTCCAAAAAATTCTCTATAGTATGTAGTCAAATTTGTTCTACAGAGCATTATGAATTAATCATCATTTTATCTCCATAACTAGCTGTTACAATTAAAAACTGTATTTTTTTAATCGTATAATCCACAGGCTTTACTGTGGAGACGTCTATACAGAACATCAATCAACAGATTTTAGGAAATATTTGTTTTCCTTTCTCTTGTTTTCTTTAATGATGTCATCATCCAGATACCTACTTTTGTGTTCCTTTGGAAGTCTCAAAGTTACCTCAGAGTCACCATGTCCAAATTTGAAATTAGAATCTTGTCATTCCACCCTTCCCAATGTTATCTCAAACCTTCCAATGTTCTCTATCTTGAGGAATAACACCACTAAACAATCAGTTATTCAAACCATAAAACAGGAAGATGTTCTCGACACTGAATTCTCCCTCAGATTCCATAGATCAACCGTTGCCAAGTTGTAAATTTCACCTCCTAAAGTCTTTCATAGCCATCCTTCTCACACTCTCGACAAAAGTCTAGCTGTACTCCCCTCTTGCATGGACTACTAAAATAACTTCCTAACTAATCTATCTAAATCTACAAATACTCTCATCCAGTTCATTCTCCACACTGCCTCAAGACCAATCTTATAAAATATAAAACTTGTTATGTCACTATCCAGACTCCTCTTATTCACTGCTATGGGCTGAATTCTGTCCCCCAGAAATTCATATGTAAAAGCTCTAACCTCCAGTACCTCAGAATGTGACTGTGTTTGAAAACAGGGCTTTTAAAGAGGTAACTAAGCTAAGGCTATTAGGGTGACTCCTAATTCAATCTGAGGAAATTTGAATACACAAAGGAACACCAGCTGTGCCCACACACAGAGGAAAGACCATGTGAGGACACAGAGAGAAGGCAGCCATTGGTAAGCTAAGGGAAGGGGCTTCAGAAGAAACCAATTTCTCTTGACATCTTGATCTTAAACTTCCAGCACCTGAAACTGTAAGAAAATAAATTTCTGCTGTTTAAGCCATTCAGTCTGTGATATTAGCTATGTAGCCCTGGTAATCTAATACATACACCCATACCATCTCCACTTAAAACTCATAAATAGTTTTTCCATTGCACTTAAACCAAAGACCAAAATCCTTAAGCCTAGTTTTTCCTAATCCTGTATCATAAAACAGATCCAATTTTAACTACATATAGTTTTTTTCTTTTGCATTGAATATTAGTTGTATTATTAGATATACTAGATATATTAGTAATATTAGATATATTAGTTGTAGCAACCCTAGCTGTTTTAAGAAATGGACCATAGTATCTTAGTGAGTTAACGCAATAAGTTATTTCTTTCTCATATAAAATATAAACAGGTTTCTTAGTTGGTTCTGTTCTAATGGGATCCTTTCATTTTTTATCTCTACCACTTCAACACATGACTTCCATGTTTGCTGGATCAATGATACTAAAAATAGTAACTTGTTGAAGAGAATGGGCCAGAAAATCCTACAGTCTCAATTTGCCTTGTAAAAAAATAATATAAATGGAGGCGCTTTAAAATGATATTGGAACTGCCATCCCAGACAAACTGCCTTGCATGTCTTAGGCTAAACCTTTGGAATGTCAAATAAGCTATGAACTGGGCCTAGCGCAACACTAGTTCGAAATAACTATAGCGATAACAAGAAAGCAGATATTATGACTACTAGACTGAAGACTTTTGAATTGATTATTAAAAACATTTTAGAATTAGTGTCACTATGTTAGCTTATATGCACCAATAGAAACGCCTTCCTTCTATTGATATAATTGTTCCCCTTCTTTTTCTCATAAATACTTCTTGCCTTTGTTTCCTAATGGGAATACTATTTGAGCTTCTGGTGAAATCAGTGTTCTCCAAATAGCTATTCATTTTTTAAAAATCTCAAATAAATGCTTGTTGCTTCTCACTTTACAAGGCCTTTTATATTTTGGTTAACGGTCTTATTTTTTTTCATAATGGGTAAACTTGTATTAAGTATACTGAGCTATACTTAACAATGAACTTTCAAATGTTCTGTATCAAATAGTTATTCAAAAAATGAGACAGCCGTGACTTAATGTGTTAATATATTTATAGATATATAAATATATTCACCACAATCTAGTTTTAGAACATTTTCATTCTCACCCCTCCCAAAGAACTCTATACCTATTAACAATCAAGCCCCATTTCTCCTTCCCTCAGTCATGGGGCAACCACTGAAATACTCTCTGTCTCTCTAGATTTGTCTGTACTGGACATTTCATAGAAATGATATCGTATTATATGTGATTTTACTAACTTTTTTCATTTAGCATAATGTTTTAAAGTTTCATTTAAGGAGGACTGGTCAAGATGGCATAGAAGGTAGATGCTGTGCATGCCTCCTCTCACAATCACACCAAAATTATAATACAACTACAGAGCAACCATCCCTGGCTGAAGAGAAGCCCTACAACTAGGTACAAGCATAAGAAGTCACCTAGAACCAGTAGGAGGGGCATTTATGAAAGGCCCAGTCCCACAATCACATGTGACAATCAAAAATGGGTGGGTTATTTTGGTTACAGAGCCCCCTCCCCTAACTGTGGAGCGAGGGGTCCCGGCCTCATACTGAGTTCTCCAGGCCATGGTTCCAGTGCCAGGAAGAGAAGTCCTCACAAACTGGCTGAGAAAACCAGCAAATGTTGTGGCTGAATGAAACGGAGGGCTGCAGGAGTTGCCAGCATTCCTCTTAAAGGGCTTGCACCTGGACTTACTCGCTGACAGACTCACTCACTCTGCGCTCCAGTACTGGGGCAGCTGCTTGAGGAGCACCAGGGACATATGAGGAGACAATGAGTTTTTGATCTTCAGGGCGAGGGCTGAAGGAGTGGCTTTCTCCTGGACAGAAATGCTGGCAGTATCCATTATTCCTTTGTTGAGCCCTTTCCCCTCCCAGCTTGTGGACACAAGTGCCACAATGTCTGAGTCACCATCAACCTGGATAACATAGGTCTCCCTGCCCAGGCGATTCCCTGAGGCTCCACCCTTCCACAGTCGTGAATCCATCCAAGCCGCTTCCAGTTGTTTATTCCATATATATGGCCTGTTGTGGCTCTCGCTGCGACTCTCCTAAAATTCCATAAGGCTCACAAAACCCGAAGAAGCAGCATCTGGCCTTGGCATGTCTTATATCTCTTGCTGAGCAACCCCAAGCCCTGCACTAGCGGCAGCCGGTCTCAGTTCCTGGCTTGGCCTCTTGAGACACTTATAAGCCCAGCATAGGTGGCAGCCATCTGCGATTGCTTGATGATTTTTATGGGGTGGCCCTGGAGGTGCTGAACTTGGCCTGCAACTGGACCCCTGCCAGGAGGCCCTTGGGCTGGCACACCCCATGGCCTACTTTGACCAGTGCCAGAGCCAGAGCCAGGGCTGCATATGAGGAGGACACATCTGAAGGGTAGACAGGGCAGTTACCAGAGCCCTGTTAAAGTGATTCCTGCTTCATAGAGTCAGCCCCTCACTGGCCAGTCCTCACAACCAATCAGCCCAAGGGTCAATCCCTCTCATCAGTGTGCAAACAGCAACCAAGGCTCAACTATAACAGGAAGACACACACAAACCACATAAGGGACACACCTTGAGTACCGGCGAAGACTGTGCCATTGGGCCTCACAGGACATTTACTAAAAAAAAAAAAAAACAATCTACTAAGACTGGGAGACTTAGGAGCCCTACTTAATACATCAAAACAGACACAGGGAGGAAGCCAAAATGGAGAGACAAAGAAATGTGTCCCACATGAAAAGACAGAACAAAGCTCCAGAAAAAGAACTTAACAAAATGGAGGCAAGCAATCTATCGGATATAGAATTCAAAACACTGGTTATAAAGATGCTCAATGAACTTCTGGTTCTAGCCTCACATGAGTAGATGAAGTCAGTGGGAACTCTAACAAGAGATGGAAAACATGAAAATGTAGACGGAAAATGTAAAAGGGAACCAGTCAGAAATGAAGAATACAATATCTGAGATGAAGAGTACGTTAGAGAGAATCAACAGAGAGGATGAAGCAGAGGATCAAGTTAGTGATTTAGAGGATGGAGTAGCAGAGGACACCCAGTCAGAACAGCAACAAGAAAAAAGAATCCTAAAAAAAGAAGATAGTTTAAGGAGACTCTGGGACAACATCAAGCATAACAACATTCATATCATAGGACTACGTATGAAGGAGGAGTAGAGAGAGAGCAAGAAATTGAAAACCTATTTGAGCAAATAATGATGGAAAACTTCCCTAACCTGGTGAAAGAAATAGACATACAACTCTAGAAAGTTCAGAGAGTACCAAAAAAAAAAAAAAAATGAACCCAAAGAAGCCCACATGAAGACACATCATAATTAAAATGCCAAAGATTAAAGACAAAAAGAGAATTTTAAAAGTAGTAAAAGAAAGGTAATTAGTTATTTACAGAGGAGCTCCCATAAGACTGTCAGCTGGTTTCTCAACAGAAACTTTGCAGGCCAGAAGGGATTGGCAGGAAATATTCAAAGCGATGAAAAGCAAGGACCTACAACCAAGATTATTCTACCCAGCAAAGCTACTGTCATTTAGAATTAAAAGACAGTTAAAGAGCTTCCCAGATAAGAAAAAGCTAAAGGAGTTTGTTAACACCAAACCAGTATTACGGGAAATGTTGGAGGAACTTCTTTAAAAAGAAGAAAAAAATATGTATCAAAAATACGAATAAAGAATGGCAATAACTATATACCTATCAACAAATACTTCAAATGAAAAAGAATTAAATGCTCTAATCAAAATATAGGGGGTCTGAATTGATAAGAAAACCCTTACATAGGCTGCCTAAAAGAGATCCACTTTGGATTAAAACACACGGAAAGAAGGAAAGTAAACGGATGAAAAAAGATATTTTATGGTGGACCTAGAGAGTATTGTGCTGAGAGAAGTAAGTCACATAGAGAAAAACGAGTGCCATATGATTTCACAAACATGTGGAATTTAAAGAAGTAAATCAACAACAAAAGAACAGAAACAAACTCATAGATAAGACATTTTGAGCGTTACCAGATGTGAGGGGGGTTGGGGAACTGGTGAAAAAGGGGGAAGGGATTAAGAAGTATGAATTGGTAGCTACAAAATAGTATAGAGATATAAAGTATAGCATAAGGAATACAGCCAATAATATTGTAATAACTATGTAAAGTGTCAGAGGGGTAGTAGATTATTGGGGTGACCACTTTGTGAGTTATATAGGTGTCTAATCAATATGTCGTACACCCGAAACTAATATAATATCATATACCAACTATAATG
>NW_011889455.1:433988-435533 GCF_000151845.1 Pteropus vampyrus
TTGCTATAACATAATGCCATAGACTGGAATTTTAGTTATTACAGTTAGTCCTTACATTTCTGAGAAGCCCAAGATCAGAGTGCTAGCATGGTTGAGTTCTGGTGAGAGTTCTTTTGAGATGCAGACTGCCAGCTTCTAGTTTTAACCTCACATGATGAAGAGCAGAGAGGGGAAGCAAACTCTCTAGTGACTCTTAGAAGGGTACTAATATCAATCATGAGGACTCCACCCTCATGACCTCATCAAATCCCAATTACCTCTCAAATGCCCCATCTCCAAATAGCATTATCTTGGGGATTAAATTTCAACATATGAAATTTGAGGAGCAAAAATTCAGTCTATAATAACATTGCCCCTGTAGCATGAGTGGAAAAGTATCCTCCTCTTCTATTTTTGGAAGAGTTTGTAAAAATTATTATTAATTTTTCTTTAACTGCGTGGTAGAATTCACCAAAAAAGTTATCTGAGCCTGGGCTTTTCTTTGTGGAAAGTTTTAAAATTACAAGTTCATTGTCTTGTTATAGATTTATTCAGATTTTCTTTTCTTTTCTTTTCTTTTCTTTTCTTTTATGGAGTTAGTTTTGGCAGTTTGTTGCTTCCTAGGAGTTTGTCTATTTCCTCTAAATTACCTAATTTATTGGTATAGTATTGTTCATATTATTCCTATATAATTCTTTTTATTTCTGTGTGATCAATTGTGATGTCTCCTCCTCGACTCCTGATTTTATTTATTTAAGTCTCCTTTTTATTCTTGGTCAATCTAGCTAAAGGAATGTCAATTTTTTTTCAAAGAACCAATTTTTGGTTTTGCTGGTTTTCTCTATTGCTTTTCTATACTCTGTTTTATCAATGCTTGCTCCTCTCTATTACTTCTCTCCTTATGTTTGCTTTGGATTTAGCTTGTCTTTCTTCATCTAGTTTCTCTTTTTTTAATTAAGTTTATTGGGGTAACACTGGTTAATAGAATTATATAATTTTCAAGTATACATTATAATTTGATGTCTGTATATTCTATTGTGTTTACTACCCAAAGTCCAGTTTCCTTCAGTTACCATATATTTGATCTCTTTTACCCCCTTCAGCCTCCCCCTATCCAACTATATTTGACAACTTTACCCCATCTACCTCCTCCCTACTCCTCAACCCAATATCCTCTGGTAACCACTAGTCTATAGTCCATGTCCATGAGTCTCTGTTTGTCCTGTTCTTTTGTTGCTTTTAAGTTTATATCTCACATATAAGTAATAATCAAAAGTTTTCAACTTTTTTCAGTCTGGCTTATTTTGCTTAGCATGATTATCTCGAGGTCCATCTATGTTGTCGCAAATGGCAGTATTTCATCTCTTCTTACGGATGAGTAATATACCATTGTATATATGTACCACAGCTTCTTTAGCCAATCATTTATCGTAGGACACTTCAGTTCCTTCTATGTCCTGGCACTGTGAATATTGCTGCTATGAACGTTGGTGTGCAAATATCTTTATGGATATAAGTTTTCAAGTCTTTGGGATAAATACCCAATAGAGGGATTGCTGGATCATA
>NW_011889455.1:435908-440788 GCF_000151845.1 Pteropus vampyrus
GATTTCTTTTGCTGAGCAGAAGCTTTTTAGTTTGATGTAGTCTGATTCATTTATTTTTGCTTTTACTTCCCTTGCCTTTGAGGTCAAATTCATAAAATCTTCTTTAAGTCCAAGATCCTTGAGTTTCGTTCCTATGTTTTCTTCTATGCATTTTATTGATTCTGGTCTTATATTGAGATCCTTAATCCATTTTGAGTTGATTTTGGTGTGTGTTGATAGACAACATTCTAGTTTCATTCTTTTGCAAGTGGCCTTCCAGTTTTCCCAGCACCATTTATTGAAGAGGCTTTCCTTTCTCCACTGTATGTTTTTGGCTTTCTTGTCAAAAATTATTTGCCCATATAAACATGGGTTTTCTTCTGGACTCTCGATTCTGTTCCACTGGTCCGTGTGTCTGTTTTGCTGCCAATATCATGCCGTTTTGATTACTGTCACTTTGAGGTACAATTTGAAGTCGGGCAGAGTGACGCCTCCAGCCTTGGTCTTTTTTCTCAGGATGGCTTTGGCAATTTGGGTCTTTTGTGCTTCCATAGAAATCTGATGATTGTTTGTTCTATTTCTGTAAAAAATGCCTATGGGATTTTGATAGAGATTGCATTAAATTTGTATAATGCTTTAGGTAATATGGTCATTTTAACTATGTTGATTCTTCCAATCCAAGAATGCGAAATATCTTTCAATCTCTTTTTATCTTCTTCGATTTCTTTGAATAAGGTCTTGTACTTTTCATTACATAGGTCCTTCACATGTTTCATTAGATTTATTCCTAGGTATTTTATTCTTTTTGTTGCAATTGCAAAAGGAGTTATTTGTTCCACTTCTTTTTCTGACACTTCATTATTAGAGTATAAGAATGCTATAAATTTCGGAACATTGATTTTGTATCCAGAAACTACTGTATTTGCTTATTGTTTCTAGTAGTGTCCTTGTGGAGTCCTTAGGATTTTCTATATAGAGAATCATGTCATCCACAAATAGTGACAGTTTGACTTCATTTCCTATTCGTACGCCTTTTATATCTTTCTTGAGCATGGTTGCACTTGTTAAGACCTCCAATATTACATTGAATAACAGTGGCGATAGTGGACCGCCTTGCCTTGTTTCTGATTTTGGAAGGTTTTTAATTTTTCACCATTAAGTATAATGTTGGCTGAGGGTTTGTCATAGATGGCCTTTATTGTGTTAAGGTACTTTCCTTCTATACTGATTTTGTTCAGTGTTTTGATCATAACTGGATGCTGTATCTTGTCAAAGGCTTTTCCTGCATCGATTGATATGATCATATGATTCTTATTTTTTAGTTCGTTTATGTGGTGTATCACATTAATCGATTTGCATTTGTCGAACCATCCTTGTGCCTCTGGGATGAAGCCTACTTGATTGCGGTGTATAATCTTTTTAATATGTTGCTGTATTAGGTTCACTAGTATCTTATTTAGGATTTTGGCATCTGTATTCATGAGATATTGGTCTGGAGTTTTCTTTTTTTGTGTTATCTTTACCAGATTTGGTATCAGAATAATATTGGCCTCATAAAATGGGTTGGGAAGTATTTCCTCCTCTTCAATTTTTTTGGAAGAGTTTGAGGAGAACAGGTATTAAATCTTCTTTGAATGTTTGGTAGGATCTACTGATGAAGCCGTCTGGTCCTGGACTTTTACTTTTTGGTAGGTTTTTGATGATTGTTTTCATTTCCATACTGCTGATCAGTCTATTTAGATTTTACATATCTTCTTGATTCAATTTAGGAAGATTGTATTTTTCTAAGTACTGGCCCACTTCTTCTAGGTTATTAAATTTGATGTTATATACTTTTTCATAGTATTCTTGTATGATTCTTTGTATTTCTGCAGTGTCAGTCGTAATTTCCCGTCTTTAATCCCCAATTTTGTTTATATGTGTCCTCTCTCTTTTTTCTTTTGTGAGTCTAGCCAGGGGTTTGCCAATTTTGTCAACCTTCTCAAAGAACCAGCTCCGTGTTGGATTTCTTTTTTCTTTTTTCTTTTTTTTTTGTTTTCATTTGTTTGTTTTCAATTTCATTTATTCTTGCTCTAATTTTGATTATTTCTTTCCTCCTGCTGACTTTAGGCCTTATTTGTTCTTCCTTTTCTAGTTTTTAAAGATGAATTGTTAGGTTATTTATTTGGGCTTGTTGTTGTTTTTGGAGATAGGCCTGTAATGATATGAACTATCCTCTTATGACTGCTTTTGCCGTGTCCCAAAAGTTTTAATATGTTGTACTATCATTATCATTCGTTTCTATGTATCTCTTGATCTCTCTTTTTATTTCTTCCCTGATGAAAGTATTCTTCAGTAGCATGTTGTTTAATCTTTATGTATTTGTTGTTCTTCCTGATTTCTTTTTGCAGCTGATATCTAGTTTTAAAGCATTATCATCAGAGAATACGATTGGTATGATTTCACCCTATTATATTTGTTGAGGCTATGTCTGTGTCCCAGTACGTGGTCGATTCTTGAGAATGTTCCATGTGCACTAGAGAAGAATGTATAAGCAGCTGTCTTGGGACAGAAAGCTCTGTAAATGTCAATTCAGTCCAATTGTTCTAATGTGTCATTTAAGGATGTTATTTCCTTATTGATTTTCTGTTTGGATGATTTGTCCATATCTGACTGTGGGGTATTTAGGTCTCCTACTACGATAGTGTTTTGGTCTGTTTCACTCTTTAGTTCTGTTAATAATTGCTTTACATATTTCAAGGCTCCCTGATTACATAGATATTAATAAGTATTATGTCTTCTTGGTGCATGATTCCCTTTATCATTATGATGTGTCCCTCAGTATCTCTCTTCACCTTTTTTTATTTTGAAGTCTATTTCATCTGATATTAGTAACACTACTCCAGCTTTTTTCTGAATGCCATTTGCTTGAAATATCATTTTCCACCCTTTCACTTTGAGTCTCTATTTGTCTTTAGAGCTGAGGTGTGTCTCCTAGAGGCAGCGTATGGCTGGGTTTTGTTTTTTGATCCATTCTGCAACTTTGTGCCTTTTTATTGGTGATTTCAGTCCTTTTACAGTTAGGGTGATTGTTGAAATATGAGGTCTTCTTATAGCCATTTATCTTTTGCTTTCTGGTAGCTCAGTGTTTCCATTGCTACCTATCTTTGTGTTTCTGCTTTCTTTATTTTGCTTGGCTTTTGTGGTTTTTGCCTCTTGTTCTTCTAGTTTTATGTTATATACTTCAGTTCTGAATCTTTGGCGTGTGGTCACCGTTATGAATATGAAAAGTTTAATTATATATACACAGGCGTCTTTTTTGTTCTGCACGTGCCTTAACTCCATTCCCCTTTTCAAAGTTGGATCTTTGAAACCTCCCCTTTTCAGTCATTGTTATCTCAATTTGTCCCTATGTATGCTGAACGTTCATTACTGTCTTGCTGTAGCAATTCTCTACATAGTATTTAAGCTTTTAATGCCCGGTACTTAGTAAGGGTTGCACTCTTCTGCTTCTATTTGCCTGATAGTCACTTTACTCCTAATTATGTATTTTTTTGTGTGTCAATTTGTTTTAGGTGAACTGACCCCTTTTAATATTTCCTGTAGTGCTGGCCTTGTAGTGGAGAATTCCCTCAATTTTTGTATGTTTGGAAAGGTCTTAATTTCTCCTTCATATCTAAAGGAGAGTTTAGCTGGATACATTATTCTAGGCTGGTAGTTTCTTTCACTTAATAGTTAAATATTTGATTCAATTCCTTTCTGGCTTATAAGGTCTGTGCTGAGAAGTTCAATGATAATCTAATGGGTTTTCCTTTATACATTACTGTTTTCTTCTTGGCGGCCCTGAGAATTTAACTTTGTTGTTGATTTTTTATAACTTTAATACAATGTGTCTTCATGAAGGCCTTTTAGGGTTGAGATAATTGGGTGTTCTGTTGACTTCTTGATTCTAAGCTCCAGCTCATTCCTTAGATTTGAAAACTTCTCATCAACTATTTGTCTGGAAATGCTTTCTAGTCCCTGCTCCTTTTCCTCGCCTTTGGTAATACCCATTATTCTTATGTTTCCTCTCCTGATGGTATCAGCTAGTTCTTGTATTTCTCTTTCAATTTTTTTCATTTTTCGATTTCTCTTGTCTTCCTTCTGATTTATTTCTAGATCTCTGACTTCAATATCACTGATTTTTCCCCCATTTGGTTGATCTATTTCCCAAGCTTGCTATTTCATTTTTCAACTCTTGCAGTGTGTTTTTTATTTTTTTTTATCTCTAGAAGATCTATTCTGTTCTTTTTGAGAGTTTCAATCTCCTTGCTCTGCTCATCTAGATTTTTTTTTTTTCAGTTCCTGAAATTGTTGCTATGACTTATTTTGGAACTCACTGAGTTTTTTCAGAAGCACTGTTCTGAATTCTCTGTCACTCAAGTTGCATATTTCTATGTCTATAAGCTTATTTTCTGGAGATTTTTCTCTTTCTTTCTGAGATGCTTTGCCACCTTGGTTGTTCATGGTGTTTAATGGACTATTTCTCTGCCTGGGCATTAATGGAAGTATATTCTACTGTTTTTCCTGAAAGAAGATTTATTATATAAAGGTCTCTCTTTAGCCTGTTGCAAAGAAGGCACTTTTCTTTTGGTTTCTAGTAGGTGGTGTCTAAGCCTCTTAGATCCCTCTCTGCTTTATATAAAGTCTTAATAACGCTTTTAAATTTTCTTGTGGATATTTAATCACTCTTGTTACCCTCGGTTTCAGTCCCTGTCAGGGTCAGCGACCCTCTTGGCAGCGTTTTCTCAGATTCCCCTGGGGCTCCGCGGTGATTGTTTTTGGAGGGTATATGGGGAGGGTCTTCCGGGTTGGGGGTTGGGAACTGCGGCTCAGCCTCAGTTTTGCAACCGCGGCCAGCAAAAATAAACTGTTGTTCCTAT
>NW_011889455.1:440838-446797 GCF_000151845.1 Pteropus vampyrus
GGAACTGCGGCTCAGCCTCAGTTTTGCAACCGCGGCCAGCAAAAATAAACTGTTGTTCCTATGTGATCCTGTCTCATTTCTCTGTCTTCTGCCCTGATGACTGGACCCTGCAGTTTTCCCAGGCAGGGCTTATCGGGGAACTCGCCACAGAAACTCTCTGCTCCTTCTCTCCTCCCCTCCTCCTGCAGAGAGCTCCAGTGGCCATGCAAGGCAGCTTCATTATTACTCCCAGCCCACTGCCCAACACCCGCAGTTCTGACCTGTGGTAGCTCTTATGCACAGATCCCACACTCAGACATGCTGGTTTGCAGTTTGGGTGTTTTTTGTTGATGTTTAGATGTTCGGCTTATTGTTGTTACAAGAGGAGGGATCTGGGGACATCTCTCACTCTGCCATATTTCCAAAGATCTGTTTCCTGGTTGTTTTTGTTCTTTTCTATTCTCCTCTTGCTCTCTTTTCTTGTGTATTGAGACTTTTCTTTAGTGTTATGTTTGAATTCCTTTTTCTTTATTTTTCGTTTATCATAAGTTTTTGGTTTGTTGTTACCATGAGCTTCATATATAACAGTTTACATTTCTAGTACTCTATTTTAAATTGATGATTGCTTAAGTTCGAACACATTCTTACAGCACTAAAAATTTTACCCAGCCTTTCACGTTTTATGTTTTTGACACCATATTTTACATCTTTTGTGTGTGTGTGTTTGTAGATCCCTTAAGTAATTATTTTAGATACACATAATTTTACTACTTCCATCTTTTAAGCTTCATATTAGCTTTATAATTGGTTGATCTACTATTTTTACTAAGTGTTTACCTTTATCAGTGAGATTTTTTTCTTTCCTATATTTTCTTCTTTTTTGTTTTGGCCTTCTCTTTTCCATTTAAAAAGTCACTTTAACATTTCTTGTAATGCTGATTAAGTGGTGATGAACTCCTTTAGCTTTTGTTTGTTTGAGAAAAGATCTCTTCTTCAATTCTGAATAATAACCTTGCCAGGTACAGTATTCTTGGTTGTAGGTTTTTCCTTTTCATCACTTGGAATATACTGTGTTATCACCTTCTGACCTGCAAAATTTCTACTGAAAAATCAGCTGTTAGTTTTAAGGGGGTTCCCTTAAATGTAACTTGCTGTTTTTGTGTTGCTGCTTTTAAAATTCTCTCTTTATCTGTAATTTTCAGCATTTTAATTATGATGTCTCTTTGTGCGGATCTCTTTGATTTTATCTTGTTTGGGATTCTCTGTGCTTCTTTGACTTGGATGTCTATTTTCTTTACCAGATTATGGAATTTTTCCATCATTATTTCTTCAAATAATTTTCTGTCCTTTCCTCTATCGCTTCTTCTTCTGAGATCTCTATCATGTGAATGTTAGTATATTTGGTGTTTTCCCAGAGAGCCTTTAAACTATCTTCATTTTTTTCTTTTTGCTGCTTTGATTTCCATTATCTAATCTTCAAGATTGCTGATTTGTTCTTCTGCATCTTCCAATTGATGTTGATTTCCTCTCGTGTATTTTTTATTTCAGTTATTGTATTCTTCAGTTTGTATTTTTTTTTATATACTTCTATTTGTTTGCTGAAGATCTCACTGAGTTCGTCTATTCTTCTGAGCTTGTTGTGAATCTTTATAACCATTGCTTTGAACTCTTTAGTATTTTTCTAGGTTTTTGTCCTGTTCTTTCATTTGAAACATTATTTGCCTCTTTATTTGTCTGTGTTTATTTCTATGGATTAGGTAGATCAGCTATGTCTCCTGGTCTTGAAAGAGTTGGCTTATGCAGTGGCACAACCCACACTGGTTGTCAGAACCAGGTGCTCCAGGAGTGTCCCCTGTACGGGTTACCTGCACCCTTTTGTGGTAGTTGGGCCACAATTGCTGTGAGCATACCAGTGAACTGGGTTGACACTCAGGCTGACAGCTGCAAGAATTGGGAGACTGCTACATATGATCTAATATGTAGGGCTGGCCCCATTGAGTGCGAACTGCTTTGGAGGAACTCACCTGCCAGGTGCGTTCATTATGGAGCCATTTGAGAGGGACTCCAGGGTGGGCTGAGGCCAGCCATTAGGTGTGTTGGGACTAGAGTCACTTGTAAGGGGCTCCAGTGTGAGCTGAAGCCCGCCATCAAATGTGTTGGGAATGGAACTGTTTGGGAGGGGTTCCCATGCCATATGTATAGGGACTGATGCCACTTTGGACACATCACAATGCAAGCCAAGACCTACTGCCACTTGATCCAGCATTGAGGCAACATGTCAGGGGCTTCAGCAAGGGTGGGTAGTTTATGTGGGGTTGGACCTCAAAGGAGTGCCAGTGCAGGGCAAACAATATTAGCCAGATAATGGAGAGTGTTAAAATCGTCTCCTGTTTCTGCTGGGCTAGCCAAGTGGAAAAAGCACACAACAACAACAACAAAACAACAAAGAAATAATGATGTCTGCTAGTGCTTCCATCTTCGGGGAAAGTTTCTACCGATCCCTGCCATTCCAGCCTTTGCTCTAAAGTTAGTCAATGTAGCTCCTTCACATATGATCTAGGCACTTTTCCAGTTGCTGCCTCTGTGCTGGAGCTCAAAGTGAGTTTTGCACTGACCTTTTGAGAGTGGAAGCTTATTTCCTTATAGCCCTTTGGCTCTCTAGGCTGTAAGCTCCACTGTTTCTCAAATACAGATGTTATGGGGGCTCCTTTTTCTGGAGTTGGTTTCCTTGGCTAGGAGCCTAGTGTGGGGCTCAGACCCCTCACTCCTAGAGGTTTTCATATGTTTTTCAATAGCAACATATAAACACAGGCATATTTAGTGGAGAAATATTTCTGGAAATTCATGAAATACATTTTTAATGATTTATAATTATAACCTTATTTTTCTCTCTGTCTCCAATCTTGCTTTGTTTTCAGTCTATTTTTCATGCTATTATCAGAACTGAACTTTTAAAATGTAATTTATCTTGCTCATTATCTTTCATTGATACCTCATTTACCTACAGTAAAGTTCAACTCATTAGCATGACATAAAGTTTCTTATTGTTTAATCTCTGCTTATATTTTCAGTCTTATCTGTGATGCTCCCATGCCCCATCACCTTATGTTTCATCTATATTTAAACATATGGATTCAACTTGGAACATTATTTCTATATATTGTGCTCCCTCATTCTGCAGTGCATGCTTGTGGACTCCTATTAACTCTCTTATTCCTCTGGTTCTGCATCAGTGTCACCTCTTCTAGGAAGTTATCTTTGATTCTCCTCCATTATTGCCATAAAAAAAGAGTTGAGCAATATCTCTTTTGCATCAGCTCTATACCTTGTACTTACTTTTTTATAGCACTTTCATTCTCCATTACGGTTAACATTTTACAAATCTTTTTTTTCTCTCTGTGAATTCTTTTAAAAGAATAACCATGCTTAAATTTATCTATTAAATTCTAATAACTTTTCTTGAATAAATCTGTGAATGATTGCATGAACTAATAAAAATTATTACTCATTGCATGAGTAATAAAAATTAAAGCTCAAAGGGACAACTTATTTTAGGATGGTTGAGCTTCTTAGAATTCTAATGGACAGAAATTTAAAAACAATAAAGTTAAAGAAGATTTTCCATCTGAGGAAGAAAGGAGCAATAGAATCAAAGTCATAGAAAGAAATAAATTAGCTATTTAGTGCAAGAATGAAGATTTGCTTGGTTACTTTATGAATCTTCACACTATGCTAAGGAATGTAGACTCTGTTATGTAGCCAGAAAAGAAGTACTAGGAGATTTTAATCAGAGACATGAAATGACGAAAGCAGTATCTTGTACTTCCATTTCTCAGTAAAAAAGTAATTGTTATGGGACTTACAATTCTACTGCAAACAGAAAACTGGACAAAATATATAAAATACATGACATAATTAATTTTCAGAAGCAGACAATAGGAAATGCAGAACTGCTGTGACCCCTGGGAGTATATGAAGTGAGCCCTATAATGTTTGGTTAAGCACTGGCCTAGATGTTTATTGGTTCTGTTCCTCTGAAGAACTCTTACTAATATATATGATCAGTTCATTTTTTTTTTCAAAGAGTACCAGTGTAATTTAAAGGGGGGAAGAAATAGTCCTTCATCTATAGGATTAGAAAAACTGGATATCTAAAAAAATGAACTTCAACTCTAACTTATCTCACACACAAAAAGTAAATTGGAATAACTCCTACAGTTAAATGTTAAAATTAAAATTTCTAGGAGAAAAACACAGGACAAAAATCTCTCTAACCTTAGGGTAAACACAGGTTTTTAGATGAAGCAAAATGCAGTGACCATAAAAAAAAAAATGGATACACGGGACTGCAACGAAATTGAAACATCTACTTTTTGAAAGATAGTGTTAAGAATATTAAGTGGAATTAAATGTTATGGCATATTAATAACTGATATGTGATTTGTTAAGCATTATTTTAATCTCATTTCCACATTGATGCTGAAATAAAAGATTTGTTGGTTCACATATAGAACTAAATTAAAATGAAATTATCTAGACATTAATTTTCTGGATGAAAAGATACTTTGTGAAGTAGTTCCTAAATTCCATAGTTCATGTAATGCTTGTGTGTATGGACTGACCAGAGAAAAAAAATAAGTTTAGCTTTAGAAAAATTACATATATAGTTGAATGCTTCTATCCAACATCTACAAAAATTTCAAATAATAATGAATAATAGGGGGAAATAATGATAGGTTCTGGTTTTTCTTACAGTTTCAATGTCTATTTTTATCCATCAAATATTGTGGAAGTAGTTTTATTAAAAAGTATAAGAACCACCCATATATGGTCAATTGCTTTACAAGAAAGGAACCAAGAATATACAATGGGGAAAGAACAGTCTCTTCAATAAATGGTGTTGGGAAACTAGACAGTCATGTGCAAAAGAATGAAACCGGACCACTGTCTTACACTATACACAAAAATTAACTCAAAGTGGATTAAGGACTTGAAAGTAAGACCTTACCATAAAAATTCTAGAAGAAAACAGGGATAAGCTCCTTGACATGGATCTTGGCAATTGAGAGTACATCAAACTAAAAAGTTTCTGCACAGCAAAGAAAACCATCAACAAAATTAAAAGAAAACCTACGGAATGGGAGAAAATATTTGAAAATCATATACCGATAAGGGATTGATGTCCAAAATATATAAAGAACTCATACATCTCAGCAAAAAAATGAATCAATTCAATTAAAAAATGAGCAGAGGACCTGAATAAGCATTTTTTCCAGAGAAGAAGTACAAATGGCCAACAGGTACATGAAAAGGCGCTCAACATTGCTAATTATCAGGGAAATGCAAATCAAACCCACAGTGAGATGTCACCTTACACCTGTTGAAATGGCTATTATCAGAAAAACACGAAATAAGAAGTGTTAGAACGTGGAGAAAAAGGAACTCTTGTACCGTGTTGGCAGGAATGTAAATTGGTGCAGCCATTACGAAAAATCGAATAGATGTTCCTTGAAATTTCAGAAATAGAACTACCATATGATTCAGCAATTCTAATTCTGAGTATTTATCTGAGAAAAATGAAATTGGTATCTCAAAGAGATAGCTCCAGTCCCATCATTGCAGCACTATTTACAATAGCCAAGACTTGGAAACAACCTGAGTGTTCATCAACAGATGAATGGATAAATAAAATTACATACACACACACAATGGAGCATTATTCATCCATTAAAAATGAAGAAAATCTTGCCATTTGTGACAATGTGGACAGATCTTGAGGGATTATGCTAAGTGAAGTGAGTCAGGCAGAGAAAAACAAATACTGTATGATCTCATTTGTATGTAAAATCTGAAAGAAAAAAATAAGGAACTTTATGTGTACAGAGAACAAATTGGTGATTGCCAGAAGTAGGAACTGGGGAATGGGCAAAATGAGTGAAGGTGGTTAAAAGGTACAAACTTGAGATAAATAAGTCCTGGG
>NW_011889455.1:446847-449162 GCF_000151845.1 Pteropus vampyrus
AGTCTATTTTTCATGCTATTATCAGAACTGAACTTTTAAAATGTAATTTATCTTGCTCATTATCTTTCATTGATACCTCATTTACCTACAGTAAAGTTCAACGCATTAGCATGACATAAAGTTTCTTATTGTTTAATCTCTGCTTATATTTTCAGTCTTATCTGTGATGCTCCCATGCCCCATCACCTTATGTTTCATCTATATTTAAACATATGGATTCAACTTGGAACATTATTTCTATATATTGTGCTCCCTCATTCTGCAGTGCATGCTTGTGGACTCCTATTAACTCTCTTATTCCTCTGGTTCTGCATCAGTGTCACCTCTTCTAGGAAGTTATCTTTGATTCTCCTCCATTATTGCCATAAAAAAAGAGTTGAGCAATATCTCTTTTGCATCAGCTCTATACCTTGTACTTACTTTTTTATAGCACTTTCATTCTCCATTACGGTTAACATTTTACAAATCTTTTTTTTCTCTCTGTGAATTCTTTTAAAAGAATAACCATGCTTAAATTTATCTATTAAATTCTAATAACTTTTCTTGAATAAATCTGTGAATGATTGCATGAACTAATAAAAATTATTACTCATTGCATGAGTAATAAAAATTAAAGCTCAAAGGGACAACTTATTTTAGGATAGTTGAGCTTCTTAGAATTCTAATGGACAGAAATTTAAAAACAATAAAGTTAAAGAAGATTTTCCATCTGAGGAAGAAAGGAGCAATAGAATCAAAGTCATAGAAAGAAATAAATTAGCTATTTAGTGCAAGAATGAAGAATGCTTGGTTACTTTATGAATCTTCACACTATGCTAAGGAATGTAGACTCTGTTATGTAGCCAGAAAAGAAGTACTAGGAGATTTTAATCAGAGACATGAAATGACGAAAGCAGTATCTTGTACTTCCATTTCTCTCAGTAAAAAAGTAATTGTTATGGGACTTACAATTCTACTGCAAACAGAAAACTGGACAAAATATATAAAATACATGACATAATTAATTTTCAGAAGCAGACAATAGGAAATGCAGAACTGCTGTGACCCCTGGGAGTATATGAAGTGAGCCCTATAATGTTTGGTTAAGCACTGGCCTAGATGTTTATTGGTTCTGTTCCTCTGAAGAACTCTTACTAATATATATGATCAGTTCATTTTTTTTTTCAAAGAGTACCAGTGTAATTTAAAGGGGAGAAGAAATAGTCCTTCATCTATAGGATTAGAAAAACTGGATATCTAAAAAAATGAACTTCAACTCTAACTTATCTCACACACAAAAAGTAAATTGGAATAACTCCTACAGTTAAATGTTAAAATTAAAATTTCTAGGAGAAAAACACAGGACAAAAATCTCTCTAACCTTAGGGTAAACACAGGTTTTTAGATGAAGCAAAATGCAGTGACCATAAAAAAAAAAAAAATGGATACACGGGACTGCAACAAAATTGAAACATCTACTTTTTGAAAGATAGTGTTAAGAATATTAAGTGGAATTAAATGTTATAGCATATTAATAACTGATATGTGATTTGTTAAGCATTATTTTAATCTCATTTCACATTGGTGCTGAAATAAAAGATTTGTTGGTTCACATATAGAACTAAATTAAAATGAAATTATCTAGACATTAATTTTCTGGATGAAAAGATACTTTGTGAAGTAGTCCCTAAATTCCATAGTTCATGTAATGCTTGTGTATATGGACTGACCAGAGAAAAAAAGTAAGTTTAGCTTTGGAAAAATTACATATATAGTTGAATGCTTCTATCCAACATCTACAAAAATTTCAAATAATAATGAATAATAGGGGGAAATGATGATAGGTTCTGGTGTTTCTTAAAGTTTCAATGTCTATTTTCACCCATCAAATATTGTGGAAATACTTTTATTAAAAAGTATAAGAAAAAAGTATATTGTCCACCCATATATGGTCAATTGCTTTACAAGAAAGGAACCAAGAATATACAATGGGGAAAGAACAGTCTCTTCAATAAATGGTGTTGGGAAACTAGACAGTCATGTGCAAAAGAATGAAACCGGACCACTGTCTTACACTATACACAAAAATTAACTCAAAGTGGATTAAGGACTTGAAAGTAAGACCTTACCATAAAAATTCTAGAAGAAAACAGGGATAAGCTCCTTGACATGGATCTTGGCAATTGAGAGTACATCAAACTAAAAAGTTTCTGCACAGCAAAGAAAACCATCAACAAAATTAAAAGAAAACCTACGGAATGGGAGAAAATATTTGAAAATCATATACCGATAAGGGATTGATGTCCAAAATATATAAAGAACTCATACATCTCAGC
>NW_011889455.1:450092-451710 GCF_000151845.1 Pteropus vampyrus
TCCCCTCCACCTTACTAAGCTTCATATTCATATGAAGATATTCATCCAGTTAAGCCAGCTAATCCTTTATACTCTTATCACAACCTATTTTTTTATAATCAGGTACTTAATTTGTCTATTCCAGTTCTTAATTAAACTACTGCTTTCTGGGTTGTGAGGGATATGGTAAATTCATCTGACGTTAAGCTTCTTAGCACAAGTTACTGCATTAGCTACAGTAAAATGTGCACCTAAATCCAGTAAAATGTAGCCTGTGGGACAAAATTGAAACACACTGATTGATCTAACCCCCTGTGGCCTTAGTCACAAGGTAAATAAAGCCCAAAGTACAGCATATAACGATTACGGTCAGGACTCACTTCAAACCACCACATAAGACTGGTAAGAGGCATATATATTACTCTTGTTCTGCACATTTTATGTATTTACTCTTGTATTCCTCAGCCAAGATTTTTTCCTTGATCTGCAAGGTAAATGGCCACAGATCACCAAAATGCATCTTGTCCTTCAATTCTGAATTTTCTGCTGATGAACCAGGTAGTTTACTCTGCTTTACCAGATGAAAAATCATAAGGCTCTAACCATTCAGCACTAGGAGCTAGCATCTTCTTGGGGTGTCCTATATTCACTCTACTTGGCAGAGGTAGAACCTAGTCATGAATGCAAAACAATGAGACATCCCCAGAGCCATCACCAGTGGGTATTCCTATATATACTCTTCATTTAATCAGCAAGCTGCGTTGGCCCGTCTCATTTTTTTTGGAACACTTCTTTGGCATTGTTCATACACAATGGTTATCTCAAATTTTAAAAATTATCTGCTGTCTTTTCGTGGCAGGAACTGTTTCCACCTGAGCCTAATAACAGACCTGCACTTGTCTTTCAAAAGGGCTCTTCCTTGCTGTACATCAAGTAATTTACATGTTCGAAATCCCCATTAGATGTCATTGTGTGGTACTGTTGATGTTTGCCAGACTCCAATCTTCATGCAACTGCATAGCAGACACTTTTGAAATAATTTGTGGCTTAGGATGATACTGTTTTAAAGAGACTATTTAGGCTCAGCTTATAAGTCTCTCAAAAAAATGTTTTTCTGACTCCGCAAAAATTTAGATTTCTTTTGAATAACAATATAAATCTTAATAAAATGCTCAAATGCAATATATACATCCACCAATATGCAAATAACTCTCTTCTTACCTAGTAGGTCTGTAAAGACAGTAATGTATACCATACTATCTGTGGGCTATCTATTGTGGTTCCAGTTCAATTTATGCCCCCAGAATTTATGGATTGGATGAGGCCTGCCAATTTAGGTTAGTCATATGTGTCACCACAGTTCTTAATTCCTAGATGTCTTCTGCTTCTGAGAGATAATTATCCTGTTATTTTCAATGTAATGAACTAGCTTCTTCTTTATAGGGATGAAACCTATATCTTATCTAACCAAGGTGTATGGCTACACTGGAGTGGTTAACTATCTCAGACATGTATTAGAGGCTTTACCAAATGAAAGAAAATTATGACTTTCTCCTGAAATTAGAATAAAAACAAATCCTTGTCCAACTCTATAGTAGCATACCAGTCAATTTTAGTTTGCTGTATTTCTTCAATAGCC
>NW_011889455.1:452470-457614 GCF_000151845.1 Pteropus vampyrus
CTTGCTCACTGACTTTATTTTCCCTATACCCTTTGACATATCCCAATCAAGAGTAAATAGAACAAATTTCTCAGGATCATTTCAGCAAGGCAAGTACACTTGCCCAAATTACCAGGAGTTTTTCACCTCCCAGTCGTTAATAATTCTTATAGAATTTTCACCAATTAATTTCTTTTTTCATCCTACTTTAATTAACTATCAAAGTAATGTGGCTACATCATCTTTAGTCATTCTTTTTCTTTTGAAAAACACAGACCTTTCTTCCATCATTGAGACCTGAGAATAGGAGCTTGTTTGCCATTACTGTCTGAATTGCATTTTTTTCTCCTACAAGGAAGATTATGTAAGGGTACCAACCATAATAAACCATCTTTATAACTGCATTTATTATAGTTTACATTAGAGGCATTTTCATTGTGTGATTCTATGATATATCCACACACAATTTAAGGTACTTGCATTTAGAACACTTTTACTATTTCGGCAGAGATCTTTCATTTACCGTTAAGTGAAAGATTTGGGCTCCTTTTCAGGACAAGCTTGTTAGATTTTTACCTTAACCATGGTATATCACAATTTGGAATGAGAAATATGTACTGAAATCCTTAGCAGGCAAGCCACATAATTCCCTTCATTTGGACTCAATGGATTCTCTCATGTGGTCCGAGTCTCCAGGCTAACAAAAACTCATCAGGTTTCAAAAATTTATTTACTGGCCAAATGTCCCAATTATTTAACAGCATGCTTTTGTTTTTGTGGTTACCTGGCCTCATCCTCTCACCTTATGGACAGTGAGTATGTTGACTTTTGGTTCACCAGGTCAAAATAATACATGCCAAGGATATATCTCACAAAATATCTCATGACTTATCTTCTATTTTACATATTTGCTTCATCTCCTCTACATTAATCTATTTGTGTGTGTGTGCTTTGGATAGAATTTACATTTTGTTAATTGTATTAATAATAGACAGGCAATGTTGTTAGCCTTTTTCTTTTTTCTGGTTTGCCTTTGTTTATTAGCCCATTTTACTAAATCCTAGAGGATTGAAGATATATGTGTAAATTCCATTGATAAGATTTGTCTCCCATAATTTGCCTCAAAAAACGTCCTCTCTCTCAAACCAAGGATTAGTTTAAGCTGTCCCAGCACCAAAGGCTCAAAAGATCTTCCACCCCCATCCTTCTGCATGAGGGCCATTTAGTAAGACCACTGTAGATTTCAAATGCAGAATGACCATCAAATTCACAAGATGCAATAGGCTTACCTAGTGTTTATTTATCTAAGTTTATTACTCAATTTCATTTAGCTTTAAGCAAGAATACCAAACTGGTAAAGCAGCAGCAGCATGCATAGCAGCAGCATGACAGAGGCCTTGGATACCCAGATACAGCTTCCAAAGTCTCAGTCACTGAATGCAAACTTAAATAAGTACAGATCACTCAATGTAGAGAAGTTGCAGGGTCTAATGTCTTTCAGCTTAAGTAGCTTGCTTGTCACCTAGCACCTACAGGGATCTTTGCCTCACATCCATTTTTTGGTGCAGTGCATTCCATAAAATACAAACTATACAATAAACAATCTTGATATCCTTGACATATAACACACTTAGGAACATTTCAAATCAGCAGTCAACTCATACGAACTCCAGCAAAAATCTAATTTATCCCAAGCTGCTGCATATCTTGAGTTGAAATTGCATAACTATCTAAATGTCAATTACTCGGAAAGCCTTCAAACTGGAGGAAAAGGCTGCAGTTCAACTCATAACTCTTTATTTCCTATGTAATATAATATAATAGCTGAGATTTTACTGAAAATAATCCTGATAAAATCATGTATTACTTGTATAATTATGAAGATAGTAAGAGTTAAAAATCCTAACACATGATTTTTGCAGATTTTTTTCATTCTTCAACAACTTAAACTTAATTCTCATTTTGTATATTTTTCTAAGTGATTAGGCTAGAAAAAAATTGTTAAAGGAATATAATTATTTTTGCTAAAAGAGGAGTTGAATAAACTGTCTATATAATAGTTCTAAAATAAATTAGAATATATATGTTTTTAAGCGATCATGTCCCTGAATCGGAAGTAAACCAGTGATAGAGAATCCATGAACACAGGTTTTCAACCATATCTTTATATACTAAACCAAGTTCTTATCTCTGACCTAGACTCTCTGCCATCTGCCCAGTTACCTCCTGCTGAAACTGATTGAGTTAGTAATGCAATCACAAGGCTGATCTCTGAAACTGCTTTTTGTTATACTCAAATATTTCTAAATTTGTAAATCATTGAATATCATACTATATGCAATATCCCTGACATAATTAGTATGTAGAATTATAAATATGAGCTGTGATTAATTTTGATACTCTGTTCTTAAACTCATGAAGATTTCTTTTTATCTTCCTAAGATCCACCAATTTTTTATAACTTTTCACTTTTTCTTCACATTTGAAATAAAACATTTCTTCTAGAATATATTCTACCAAGGAGCAGAATTTTATTTTTATCGGTCTACTAGAGTTACTGTGTATGGCAGAAAACAACAAAGCCTTATTAACTTGCAGGTCCAGAGAGGTGGGCTGAGCTCATTCATAAACTAAATGACTAACCTGATATGCCAGCCTCAATTACAGCTATTTCTCAATAAAATTGTTAATTACTACCTGGAATTTTGTAAACCCCTAGAAAATAACTAGTTTGTAAAAGCTAAGTGCTCAGATAAAATGGAACACAATGTTTCTAAATGAGCTAGTTATGGTAATGTTTCCAAACTTTCACTGGATCCATATTCAAGTAAGTGTAACAGGAGGCTGGTTTCCTTTACACACAGCTCATAGATTACCCTGACCAATAACCCTCTGGTGAAATGGCAGTCATGTATAATCTATTGGACATTTTTCAGCAGAAGGCAAAGAAAAAGCAGTTTGAAAATTATCTGGCAACTCTTTATTTTTTCATTATTCTTCTTATGGCATCTATAACCTCTTTGTTCCTGAGGCTGTAAATAAAAGGATTTAGCAAGGGAATTATGATAGTGTAAAATAAAGAGTACATTTTGTCATGATCTTCAGTGGGGCCAGACCCAGGGCGCACATACATGAAGAAGAGAGTGCCATAGAACAGGGAGACAGAGAGCAGGTGGGCACCGCACGTGGAGAAGGTTTTGCTCCTGCTGTTTTCAGACTTCTTTTTCAGGATGGCAAAGAGGACAAGGGTGTAAGAGACCATGATGGTCATAAAAGTGAAGACTTGTATGAAGGTTGAAAAAATTAAAACCAGAAGTATATTAACTGCAGGATCAGTGCAAGAAATTTTGAACAGTTGTAAAATTTCACAGTAGAAATAATGTATTACATTGGACCTACAGAAAGTTAATCTAAATAACAAACCCACATGAATTGCTGAATGTAGAAAACCAATAAAATATGAAACACCTATAAATTGAGTACAGAGGTTGTTGGACATCACCACTGGATAAAGCAAGGGGTTGCATATGGCTACATAGCGGTCATAGGCCATCACTACCAGGAGGAAACATTCTATGGTGGCACTGGAACCAAAAAAATAAAATTGGGTCATACACTCAAAGAGAGATATCACATGATTCTTTGATAAAAAATTTATAAGCATCTTGGGAGTCACAGAGGATGAAGAACAAGCATCTGCAAAGGCTAAACTGCCGAGGAATAAGTACATGGGGGTGTGAAGGTGGGGGTCCTTCCAGATGAGAACAACCAGTCCAAGGTTGCCCATCATGGTTATGAGGTAGATGACCAAGAACACCAGGAACAGGGGGACTCGAAGCCCTGGATGATCTGTAAGTCCTGTGAGAACAAACTCGGTCACCAGCGTTTTGTTTTCTTCTGCCATATCCAACCTAGCCAATCATTAAATTAAAAAAATAAGTGGGAGAAACAGTCACAAAAAAATCATAAAAACAGTAAATTTTTTTGTGTAACTAACATGTTCCTAATTAATAGTTTAAATTTTTTATCTTTGTCTACTTTTATATATATGTAAATTTTTTCATAACAAAAAGTTTCAAAATGATGAATCATGTAAAGTAATGTGTAAATTTACTGCGAATCTTTTTCAGTCTCACAGGAGTTTTTTAGAACTGTATACACTCATCTTAAAATTCATATACAAAATTTTCCATGTTTCCCCAAGAAAAATAGTAAGGATTGTCAAGAGTACCTTAACTGATATTGAACTGTAATATGAAAACATAATAATCAAAACATTAAGATAGTGGCATAAGAATAGTCAAGAAACTCAGTGCAATAGAATAGAGAGTTTAGAAATAGAATCCAATATATACAGGAATATAGCATAAGACAAATATGATGTTTCAATTCAGTAGGGAAAGGGCAATTGATTTAATGTCAATTGTGCTGTCACTGTTGGCAGTCAGTCTGGAAGTAAATAAGATTTGGCTCCTACCTCACAGCATAGATATTATTCTAATAAATTTAGGAGACAATTAAATAACATAGAGATTAGAGAAATTCAAGAGAAGAAAGCCAATATAAAAACATAACTACTCTAAAATTTTAATGCATAGCAAAAGAGAATCTAACAGTTAAAGAGCATACAATCGGTTGGAAAATATGTTACCATGTATGTGCAACATACAGATTTGTGTCTATAATATAAAAATAATTTAAAAATAGATAAGGAAAAGGCAAACAAGTTAAAAGAAGAATAAATAAAAGATACGAAGAAGCAAGTTTACAGATGAAAAAATCAAAATGACCAATAATTAAAATTGAAAGATGCTCAAATCTGTGTCATAGACACACACATGCATGTGCAGACACATACACACATATACACACACAGGTACCTATTTTCTCATGTATCAGATTAGCAAAAATTAAAATGAATAAAAATATTCACTGCTGACTGAGGTGAAAAAAGTTCTACTCTCAAATGATCCTTGTGGAAATATGAATTGCAACAGCCTTTTTGAAAAGCAATTTTCTAGACTCCCATTTAATTTTAAAAAATATACATATATACCTTTTGTTCTACTGTCTTTTTTATATTCTCTTTAATATATATCCTAGAAATAAAGCACCACTACACAAAGATAAATATACAAAGAATATTCAATGCAATATTTTTCAAG
>NW_011889455.1:458549-462243 GCF_000151845.1 Pteropus vampyrus
CTTAAAAAGACAAATAAATAAATTTAGGAATACAGATTATTATGGTATTTACATGTATAAAAATGTTTTCATAATTTTATAGTCATATCTCTTGATACATATGAAGATAAATTTTTTTTACTATGCGAATATATTAGAAAAACTGAGTTTGTCTAACTTAAAAATATGAATAAAGGCTCTTTTCTAAGAATCCATGATCAGTTAAGAGAGGATCATGAGATATTATTCCATCTTCACTAAAAAAATTACTGTTTTAGAATTTTTACTTTTAAATACCTACAGGGAGCTTAATATGTGTAACACAAGCAAAAATATTAATTGAAAATTAAGAACCTTAGGAGATTTTTGCCCTACATATCTGACCCAAATTTCTTTATAACCTCAAATAACCAAATTATTGTGATTCCTAGTTTAGTTCCTACAATCTGTACTTTAGCTAAGAGTAAGCTTGTGATTTTTTTCTCAAGAGTTATGTGATAGATAACACATGGTGTCTTTTGAAATTAATTTTCATGATGTTAGCCCGAATCCCATGATTTCATGAAATTATTTTTAGTGGGCTCAACCATAAACCTTAAGCCCAAATTTCCCATTCTGAAAAATTACAAATAAGTTATATTTGAGCTACATGGTTTATGTCTTAATTAAGAAAATTGCACATTATAAACTCTGAATTTTTCTTATTACTAATCTTTAATATTTCCATTTTTATTCTCTATTAATCAAACTTTACTGTTCAAAAACTTCCCAACAAATGTGTTATCTACACAGAAAAAATACTAATGGATATTAAGTCTGCCTGTCCAGATTTTGGTTGCTGATTTTAAAAAGGAAAAAAGCATGTCTAGGATTTTAATTTCTTACTTAGATGTTTTGTTATCATACAGACAAATTACAATGCAATAATAATAAATATTATGGAAATTTCTGCACTCTCACCCAATTCCTGTAAAACATGGAAAACTGGAAATGTTCTGGTTTCTCAAAGCAGCATAATAGGTACAGAAATAGAGCAATATTATTTGTGCATTGATTTTCTTAGGAAACTCCAAATTGGAGGGAGACAGCATTTCTTCCTTCTATTTGCAAACCCTTTCTTTAAAAAATTTTGAAATTCCCTTAATGCTTCTGCAGGATTCCCAGTAGGATGAAGTCAAAGTTGTTCTACTGGGCATTGTGAGCTAATCATTAAATCATCCACATACAGTTAGTTATAACAATTAAAATGACACATTGTATCTTTAGGTTTCACTGAAGGGGCATGTTTATAAAACACTGGACTGAGTTTCGAATATGATTGGTTTTTTTTCTCTTATTTCTTTTAACGGTGCCGTTACCCAACTACCTACTTTACTTGTCCACTTGGAAATCCCAAAGATACCTTAGAATTAACATGTCTAAATCTGAAATGAAAATATTCTTCTATTCCACTCCCAAACCTATTATCCGGTGTTCCCTGTCTCGGGGAATAGGGTCACCAAACATGTATTTACACAAGCCGTAAACCAGGAACACATCCATGACACTAACTCCTCTTGCAGTTCCATTGTTTTGACCATTGCCTCTAGATTTTATCTACTAAAGATGTCTTAGATGTCATTCTTTCTATCTGTACTATTAGTCCTAACATCCAAGGTAGATTCTCTTGCCTAGGCTTATTAAATAACCTTCTAACTACACAATCTGCATCTGCTAACACAGTCTCCTAATTCATTTTTTCACATAGACACCAGACTGATTTTTATACTACTATCCTAAACACACACACTTTCTCCACTTAACATTTATAAATAACTTCTCATTGCACATAGAATGATTAAAATTCTTAAGCCTAAGTATCCATGCGCCTATACTGAGAAATAGACCCAATAATTAACTGTATACAGTTGAAGAGGTTTTTTTGCATCACATGTGTATATTGTTTACAAGAACACTGAATTTAGAGATAATCCCCAATATTTTAGTGTATTGATGTAATAAAAATTTAGTTCTCTTTTACAATAAGTATAAAGCACATGTTCCTAACTGAAAGACTATTTCATTCCAATTGATGATCCAGAGTCCCAGACTCTTTCCAAATTGTCACTCATGCATTTTCTACACATGACTTTCTTCAGATTTTGTGTTTTAATTTGGATCAAGCTAGAAGTGGAAAAGTCACAGGGGGTTTCTTATGTGAGGTGCTTATGAGCTAGATATGTAAGTGACACGTATTACTTTAAATCTTAACTCGTCATTTGACTATAGTCTACAGAAAAGGTAGGCTGTGTGTATAGGATGAAAAGAAAATAGGTAATGGTGGAGGGGAGAGGTAGGTAGCCGTAAAAGTGGTCAAATATTTGGTGATGGAAGGAAATCTGACTTTGGGTAGTGAACACACAATGCAATATATACATATGACGTATTGTTGAACTGTATACTTAAGCTTATTTGATTTTATTAACCAATGTCTCCCCAATAACTTTAATAAAAAGTAATAATAAAAAAAGAAAAGAAAATGGATTTGCTAATCAGTTTCTTCCACTATACTTGTTCTGATTATCATTTACTTGTTTTACCCTCCTTCCCACATAGAGAACACTCTCAGTCTCCTCTCAAGAGAGTCAAATCCAATTCCCATCTAGTCCTTATCTCAACAAAAAGCTAGGGTCTCCAAGTGATACTCTGTTCTCTTCATCAAATCCAGCTGTGGCTGTTCTTTTTCTAGATACCAAGAATTTCTTTTAAAGTGTATTATTTTGCCACATGTTACATAATTATACACTTTTAATATACAATTTTTATAGGTTTATCTGTCATCCTATGGAGCACGTGAACTTTACAAAAGTAATCAGATTACTTAGCAGGTCCAATTAACGTGATATCAGTATACTAAACCAGCCTGCTATTCTACAAAATGTCTAAAAAATAAAGATTCCTTCAGACACAGAGCAGAGTATGCATAGCCTGGGGCAAAACCATCAGTTCATACCTTTACCCATTCCCAATAAATATAAAATGTTTCTTCTGATTCTCATTCATAATCAGTATTGAAAAGAATATATTTCTACATTAATAGCCATATGTCTCATACCAGATATTGTATTAAAGGGTTCTAGTAAGGGTAACATATCTGGAAAAACACCAGTAGGTACTACAAAATGGCTAAGTTTGTGGTTTATACCATTATCAGCCATGACCTAAATGGTTTTTGAAGATACTAGGATGGTTAAATAAGGATATATGGAGGCCACCATCATTGCAGCCTTTGAGTTTCTGAGAATGGCACTAATCGTATGAAATATGTCTGATATATCTCTCGGTTACAAACCTCTTCAGTGCATGAAGCTGGCAGACACCTCTGTTCTCGTGGGGAGAACCCCTAAAGGACTAATTGGTCAGAGCTGCTTACTGTAAAGAAGGCCACAGCCCTTGCAAGTCCTTTAAACATCAGAAGAAAACACAATCTAGCACTACCTTTATCTGAGATGCTTAGACTACCTGCAGGAATTGGACTACTTAGAAAATGTTAAATCACAGAATCTGTTAGGGGGTGGTGGTGGGAGGAAATGTATGTATTTTCCACAACTGTTCTCCTAAATTGCAAAGATTGCCTCTGACAAACATTTAAGATATGGAAATTTGCATGAGTAACTCTCAGAAAAGAGCAAATTTCATTCTCTGTGGACTTTCATGGTTTTTGTTCATGCCTCCC
>NW_011889455.1:462293-471195 GCF_000151845.1 Pteropus vampyrus
AATATATTTCTACATTAATAGCCATATGTCTCATACCAGATATTGTATTAAAGGGTTCTAGTAAGGGTAACATATCTGGAAAAACACCAGTAGGTACTACAAAATG
Organism: Pteropus vampyrus; assembly: GCF_000151845.1. Classification (NCBI taxonomy): domain Eukaryota; kingdom Metazoa; phylum Chordata; class Mammalia; order Chiroptera; family Pteropodidae; genus Pteropus; species Pteropus vampyrus. The sequence continues at coordinate 462,400 of NW_011889455.1, forward strand.
GCTAAGTTTGTGGTTTATACCATTATCAGCCATGACCTAAATGGTTTTTGAAGATACTAGGATGGTTAAATAAGGATATATGGAGGCCACCATCATTGCAGCCTTTGAGTTTCTGAGAATGGCACTAATCGTATGAAATATGTCTGATATATCTCTCGGTTACAAACCTCTTCAGTGCATGAAGCTGGCAGACACCTCTGTTCTCGTGGGGAGAACCCCTAAAGGACTAATTGGTCAGAGCTGCTTACTGTAAAGAAGGCCACAGCCCTTGCAAGTCCTTTAAACATCAGAAGAAAACACAATCTAGCACTACCTTTATCTGAGATGCTTAGACTACCTGCAGGAATTGGACTACTTAGAAAATGTTAAATCACAGAATCTGTTAGGGGGTGGTGGTGGGAGGAAATGTATGTATTTTCCACAACTGTTCTCCTAAATTGCAAAGATTGCCTCTGACAAACATTTAAGATATGGAAATTTGCATGAGTAACTCTCAGAAAAGAGCAAATTTCATTCTCTGTGGACTTTCATGGTTTTTGTTCATGCCTCCCATCCTAAAGGTTGTCCTGCTACTTAGCACAACAGTAACATGAAAATCATCTTCAAAGATATTGCTCAAGAGCATAGAGGGAATTCTATACAGTGCTACTTGTTGTTTTATAAATAGTGAAAAAGAAGAGTAGGCCTTTTCATTTAAAGAAAAGCCATTTTAAGAGCAGTGGGGTGTTGCATGAGAAATAAATACCTCAGTTCAGTGAGCAAACAGAACCAAACTTCAAGACCACAATACCCCTGTGTGGCAGGCCGTGCCCCAGAGTTGTGCAGAGAAGACCACGAAGTAGTATCCACTCTTCAAATGACTCTGAGTAGAGGGCTCGCCTTCCTCATCTTCCATCAAAACTATCTACCACCTCCACAAATCCAGATTGCAGCCTGGCAAAGCAAAATTGGGATGCAGTCATCTGTTTCCCTTTCCTTTCTGTCTCCTTTTTCTTCCTCCCGTCATCACTTGGGTGAAAAAATACAGACTTATTGTTACTTTTCTTACTTTATATCCTTCTTGTTCCATAAAGAACCAAGATTCTGCCTAGCAGGCATGGCTATCTTTACTTATAGTAGAAGATCTCTGTGATCTAATTCTTCCAAGCATAATTCTAAACACATTAAAGAGTTAGATAAAGGAATTTGGTAAATATTCTTTCAAGACAAATTTCTATTTTTCAAGTCAGAAGGTGAATCCCTTCTTTCTCTTTGTACTGCTTCTATAGCAAATCCATATATACCCCCAAGACAGACATATACCAGCTATGTAGCCAGCTCTTCATTCAAAGAGGTAACAGAAAAGAAAATGAATACTTTCTGTCCCCATTACATTGGCTTCTTAGTATAAACTTTAGTCAACTCAAAAGACTCTTTACTCTTTTTTTAAGGGTCTACTCACTTCTAAGAAGACTTCTGTCCTGAACTAATTTTGTGACTATGTTGCAGTCTGTCAAAGATTGGCTGAGTAAAACTGGATGTTACATGAAAGTCTTTCCTGCTACTATAAAACTGTTGCCATCCCTAGTACCTAGCCTGTTCCTGTCCTAGGGATCTCAGCTACGTGGTCAGCAAGGCTTCCCATGTATAGGCATAAACATAAGAGGGTCTCCATAGGACCAGATAGTATCACTTATTTAAACAAAGAGTAAAATGGAAAGAATAATGAAAGTTTCCTGAAAATACTTATTTCTTTATCACTTTTCTCAGGGCATCTAAAACTTCCTTATTTCTTAGGCTGTAAATAAAGGGGTTTAGCAGGGGAATTATGATTGTGTAGAACAGTGAATACATTTTATCCTGATACTGATCTGGGCCAGACCCAGGGCGCACATACATGAAGAAGAGAGTGCCATAGAACAGGGAGACAGAGAGCAGGTGGGTACCACATGTGGAGAAGGCTTTGCTCCTGCCCTTTTCAGACTTCTTTTTCAGGATGGCAAAGAGGACACGGGTATAAGAGACCATGATAGTCATAAAAGTAAAAGCTTGTATAAAAGCAGCAAAAATAAAAATCACCAATGCATTAATAGATGGGTCAGTGCAAGAAATTGTATATAGTGGCAAAATTTCACAGTAGAAATGCTGTATTATATTGGACCTGCAGAGGTTAATCTAAATAATAATCCTACATGAACAACAGGATGCAGAAAACCAATTACATATGACATACTTATCAATCCAGTGCAGTGTCTATTGGACATCACTACTGGATAAAGAAGGGGGTTGCATATGGCTACAAAGCGGTCATAGGCCATCACTACCAGGAGTAAACATTCTGTGGTGGCACTGGAACCAAAAAAATAGTATTGAGCCATGCACTCCAGGAGGGATATCATTCGACTCTTGTTTAAAATGTTGACAAGCATCCTGGGGGTCACAGAGGATGAAGAACAGGCATCTGCAAAGGCTAAACTGCCGAGGAATAAGTACATGGGGGTGTGAAGGTGGGGGTCCTTCCAGATGAGAAAAATCAGTCCCAGGTTGCCCACCATGGTGGTGAGGTAGATGACCAAGAACACCAGGAACAGGGGGGCCTGCAGCTCTGGGCGATCTGTAAGTCCTGTGAGAACAAACTCAGTCACCAGCGTCTTATTTTCCTCCATTATATCCACTCAGGCTTAACACTAAAATGGAGAATAATTAAAAAAGAAAATAATTAAGATTCATGAAAACTGGTACTGGATGACAATGTCATATTCCTCTATTTCAGATGCTCCTACTCAGGAAACATGAAGATACAATGTTTCTCTTTTTTAAAAGACACCTAAAAATATTAGTTATATTGCAAATAATTTCGAGAATTAAGGAATTTTTTGAAGTGGTTTTATTTTAAAATATGTAATTACTTGAAGGTCATAGACACCAGTTGACTTAGTTCAATAATTTGTTACCCATAAATACCTTAGAATTGAATGTATTAACAGTGAAATTTTATACAGAATTAAGAATAAAAATACATAATATATTTTATACTAAAATCTCTTAAAGCTAGACACTTGTTCAGGTTCAAAAGGGTTTTTACATCCTCTCAGGAATTCTTTTATATCTTTTGTATTGAACAACAAATAGGCTGTATTTTTGTACTAATAATACATCATTATTTCCTCCTAAGACATTCATGGGTAGGATAATAAAATAGTAAGTTAAAATCCCATTTCTGCTCTTTCTGTCTGTTATCATTATTTTGCTTGATTATATATTCATCAAAAGCACCCTAAATTCCTAATAAACTCTTTAGATTATACTTTTCTCAAAACCACTCCAAATTTAAATAGACTCTATTTAATTTTCCCAGTATGGGATCACAATCATTCATTCAGTCAACAAGTATTTATTTGGTGCCTCTTAAGTTAGAGCTCTGTCATTCTTAGTTCATTCACACATAGACCTCTAATTCTGGTGTTATATCCATGATGCTGGATTGAATTTATAATAAAAATTATGAATTTTGTTTAAATAGAAAACCAAATGAAGAGAAAATATGGACCACCGTTAATGACTAACATAAAGATAGGCAAGGCAGAAAAGAGCCACAAACTAAAAATGTATCTGTGAGTTTTACAAGCCTGAGAAGCAAGTGAGAAGGCTAGTTTTCAGAGGAGCTAAACATAATGTTTATTTAGCTATTCAGTTCAGGATTGCTTTCTGTTCCATTTGGTGGATAAATCATCTGAAAAAAAATTTTACAGATATTTTGACAGCTCATAAGAAACTTTTGGTCCTAAAATGATATCTTCTATTACTTTTCATAGAAAGAATAATGACAATGAAATAAAGAACTGCAGTCTCACCCAATTCCTAAAAGATGATGCAGAGATGCCATAATATATAAATGTTCATGAAGAGCTCGAGGTACAACAATGAAAATGTCAAAGACAATTATTCATCTCCTATTAATTTTCTTTGTGAAATGCAGCTTGGAGAGAAAGATGTTTATATCTTCTCAACTTCAAACCTGTTTGTGAAGATAATATTGAAACTCCCTCAATACCAGCAAAAAATTCCCTATAGAATCAAGTCAACCTACTGGGCACTATAGACTAATTAACAAACCACTTCTAACACATGCTTGTAACTATGATTATTTAAATTAAAAAAAATTTTTTTTCAATTATGGTAGACATTTGTTTATTTTGTTTTTTAGATTCCACATCAAAGTGAAATTAAAAGGTACTTGTCTTCCTCTGTCTGTCTTATTTCACTTAGCTTAATACCCTTAGGTCCAACCATGTTGTCAAAAATGGTAAGATTGCATTCATTTTACAGCTGAGTAATATTCCATTGTATATATGTATCACTTCTTTATCCATTTGTCATTTGGTTGAAACATTTAATCCATTTTCATTTAAAGTAGTTACTGTTAGGTATGTAGTGATTGCCATTTTATTGTTTCCTGATTGTTTTTGTAGTCCTTCTCTGTTACTTAATCTCTTGCTCTCTTATCTTGTATGTTAATGACTTTCTATAGTGTTGTTGGGTTCCTTTTTTTAATTTAAGTTTATTGGGATAACATTGGTTAATACAATTATATAATTTTCAGGTGTACATTATAATTTGACATCTATATATTCTATTCTGCTTTCCACTCAAAGTCCAGTTTCCTTTAGCTACCATATATTTGATCCCCTTTACCCACTTCACTCTCCCCCTATATTTGACCCTCTTTAAAGGTCTACCTACACCTTCCTCCTCCACCCGCTACCCTCTGGTAACCACTAGTCTATAATTCATGTCCATGAATATCTGTTGGTTTGTCCTATTCATTGGTTGCTTTTAGGTTTATATCCCACATATAAGTGATATCATGTGATTTTCAACTCTTTTTGTCTGGCTTATTTCACTTAGCATGATTATCTCAAGATCTATCCATGTTGTCACAAATGGCAGTATTTCATCTCTTCTAATGGCTGAATAATATTCCATTGTATATATGTATCACCGTTTCTTTAGCCAATCATTTATTGTAGAACACTTTGGTTGCTTCCATGTCCTGGCTACTGTGAATAATGCTGCTATGAACATTGGTGTACAAATATCTTTATGGATATGAGTTTTTAAGTCTTTGGGGTAAATAAATACTCAGTAAAGGGATTGCAGGATCATATGGTAAATCGATTCTTAGATTTTTGAGGAACCTCCATACTATTTTCCATAGTGGCTGTACCAATTTGCAGTCCCCCCAGCAGTGTATGAGGGTTCCTTTTTTCTCTGCATCATCTACAACACTTGTTATTACCCGTCCCGTTGATTATCTATTCTAACAGGTGCGAGATGGTATCTCATTGTGGTTTTGATTTGCATTTCCTAATAGCTAGCGATGTTGAGCATCTTTTCATTTATTTGTTGGCCATTTGTCTGTCCTCTAGGGAGAAGTGTCTGTTCAGGTCCTCTGCTCATTTTTTGATTGGATCGTTTCTTTTTTTGTTGTTACTGAGTTGTATGAGTTCTTTGTATATTTTGGATTTTAGGCCCTTACTGGAAAAGGCATTGCTTGCAAATATATTTTCTTGTTTGGATGGTTGTCTCTTTACCTGGTTGAAGATTTCTTTTGCTGTGAAAATCTCTTTAGTTTGATGTAGTTCCATTCATTTATTTTAGCTTTTATTTCCCTTGCCTTTGAAGTCAAATTCATAAAATCCTCTTTAAGCCCAAGGTCTTTGAGTTTAGATCATATGTTTTCTTCCATGCATTTTATTGTTTCAGATCTTATATTCAGGTCCTTAATCCATTTTGAGTTAATTTTGGTGTGTGGTGATAGACAACAGTCTAGTTTCATTCTTCTGCAGGTGGCTTTCCAGTTCTCCCAGCACCATTTGTTGAAGAGGCTTTCCTTTCTGCACTGTATGTTTTTGGCTTTTTTGTCAAAAATCATTTTCCCATAAATATAGGTTTACTTCTGGACTCTTGATTTTGTTCCACTGGTCTGTGTATCTGTTTCACTGCCAATACCATGCCGTTTTGATTACAGTCGCTTTGAGGTATAATTTGAAGTCGGGCAGAGTGATGCCTCCAGCCTTGTTCTTTTTTCTCAGGATGGTTTTGGCAATTCGGGGTCCTTTGTGCTTCCATACAAATCTGATGATTTTTTGTTCTATTTACTTAAAAACTGCTGATGGAATTTTGATGGGGATTGCACGAAATCTATATAATGCTTTACATAATATGGTTATTTTAACTATATTGAGTCTTCCAATCCAAGAACATGGAATATCTTTCCATTTCTTTGTATCTTTTTCAATTTCTTTTAATAGAATCTTGTAATCTTGTAGTTTTCATCATATAGGTTCTTCACTTTTCGTTAGATTTATTCCTAGGTATTTTATTCTTATTGCTGCAATTGCAAAAGGAATTATTTTTTCCACTTCTTTTTCTGACACTTCATTACTGGAGTATAGGAACGCTATGGATTTTTAACATTGATTTTGTATCCAGAAACTACTGTATTTGCTTATTGTTTCTAGTAGTGTCCTTGTGGAGTCCTTAGGATTTTCTATATAGAGAATCATGTCATCCACAAATAGTGACAGTTTGACTTCTTTTTTTTCTATTTGGATAACTTTTATATCTTTCTCTTGTCTGATTGCACTCACTCAGACCTCCAATGTTACATTGAATAACAGTGGCGACAGTGGACAGCTTTGCCTTGTTCCTGATCTTAGAGAGGTTTTTAGCTTTTCACCATTAAGAATAATGTTGGCTGAGGGTTTGTCATAGATGGCCTTTATTATGTTAAGGTACTTTCCTTTTATACTAATTTTGTTGAGTGTTTTGATCATAACTGGATGCTGTATCTTGTCGAAGGCTTTTTCTGCATCTATTGATATGATCATATGGTTCTTATGGTTTTTCTTCTTAAAGAAGTCCCTCCAACATTTTCTGTAATAGTGGCTTGGTGTTGATGAATTCCTTTAGCTTGTTTTTGTCTGGAAAGCTTTTTATCTGTTCTTCAACTCTAAATGATAACTTTGTTAAATAAAGTATCTAGCAAAGAATATTTTGTGCCAAGCCTTTCTATCCTGCATAGTTCCTTTTGAGAAAGCAGCTGCCAGTCTTATGGGTGCTTCCTTGTAGGTAACTAACTGCTTTTCTCTTGCTGCTTTTAAGATTCTCTCTTTGTATTGAATCTTTGGCATTTTAATTATGATGTGTCTTGGTGTGGGCCTCTTTGGGTTTCTTTTTCTTGGGACTCTGTGATCTTCCTGGGGTTGCATGTCTATTTCCTTCACCAGGTTAGGGAAGTTTTCCATCATTATTTCTTCAAATAGCTTTTCCACTTTTTGTTCTCCCTTTCCTCCTTCTGCTACCCCTATAACATGTATGTTTTTACACTTAATTTTTTTCCCAAAGACTCCTTAAATTATTACTATATTCTTGGCTTCTTTTCTCTTGCCATTCTGATTTAGTGTCTTTGGCTTCTCTGTATTGGTGATTCAATCCTCATCTTCATCCACTCTGTTAATTCCTTCTAATATACTCTTCATCCCAGATAATGTGTTCTTCATTTCGAACTGGTTCCCTTTTATAATTTCCATCTCCATTTTTATGTGTTTTATCTCTTTGTTAAAGTTCTCACTGAGTTCATCTACACTTCCTCTAAGTTCATTGAGCGTCTCTAGAATCAGTATTTTGAACTCTGCATCTGTTAGACAGTTTGGCTCCATATTCCTGGATCTCTGTTCTGTTCTCTCATGTGGTTTCTACTTCTTTCTCTTCCCATTTTGGCTGCTTTTCTGTGTCTGTTTCTATGTACTAAGCAAAGCTCTGAAGTCTCCCTGTTTTATTAGTGTAGTAGGTGTGTAGTAGGTGTCCAGAAGCACAGTCCTAAGAGGGGTTCAGCTGCAGACCAAGTTTGGCCCCAGCCTGTGCCTCTCCATGGTTACCTGTTAAAATTCAGCAAGCAATTGACAGATGCTGTGCTTATAGTTGCCTCAAGAGGCTATGTGAGAAAATGAGGTCAGCTGCCACCAGTGTGGGTCTTGGAGCTGCTCAGCAAGGGACATAGGACTGGCTAAGGACAAAATTGGATGTGGCTTGGGAGAGGCCATGAATTGAGGGAGGTGGAGTTTCAGGGAATCCTCTGGGTGAAGCAACTTCTGTTATCCAGTTCAATGATATCTCTCAGCTATGGCAGTGCTGAGTCTGTACACTGGAGTGGGAAGTGCTCAATAGAGGAGCAATGGATACTGCCAGTACTTCTGCCTGGGAGAGAGTCTTGCTTCCGGCCCTTGCTTCGAAAACTCAGCATAACCCTGTAAGTCCCTGGTGCTCCCCAGCAGCCGACCCGGAGCTGATGCTCAGAGCGAGCAGGTCTATCACCACAAAAGTCCGGTTGTAGACACGGTCCCTTTAAGAGGCATCTGGAGCTGCCAGCTGCTGCTGCCGGCTGCTGCTGCCACAGCCTCCGTTCCACTCAGCTGCTCAGGACAGGACCAGGGCAGCCTCGTGTTTCATCCCCTTCTACTTCCTACTGTTGCAGAGTGATTTTTTTTGTAGTGAAATTTTATTTTATTTATTTTAACTAATTAATTAATTATTTAATTGAAGAATGATTTAGATTTTTTTTCCCCCGTCTACTCCCCTCCCCCCACCACCCTACCATTCTGGTAACCACAAGACCATTGTCCATGTCCATGTCCTTTAGTCTCTGTGATTTTTTATTTTTCTCTCTAGTTGTAGGGCTTGTTCATCTAGACACCAGGCAACTCTGCTTGCTGTTTGCTCTGTGTTTCTGTCACAACTTTGATGTTGGTCATA
>NW_011889455.1:472505-481385 GCF_000151845.1 Pteropus vampyrus
TTTCTCTCTAGTTGTAGGGCTTGTTCATCTAGACACCAGGCAACTCTGCTTGCTGTTTGCTCTGTGTTTCTGTCACAACTTTGATGTTGGTCATAAGAGCTTCTTTGACTTCTCATCATTTTGACTTCTCATCTCTAAAGGCCATGTTTTGATATTAATTCATTTGAGTTAATGAATTTATCCTTCTTAGAAATCTGAATATAATGTCCTAAGTTGGAAGCAAAAATTCCCACTGTATTGGTCAGCAAAGGCATTATAGAAGAAGTGGGAAATGAGCTGGGATTTGTTACCTCATAGGAGAGAAGCAGAGATCATAAAGTAGTACCCTTCTCACTTCTTTTAAAGTCATTATACAATTTCTGGAATCTTCCTTTGAAATTATATTTTTTATGCCTTTAATCTGATGTACTCTAGTTACTGAATAATCTAATTTTTTCTTGATTCTCAAGACTCCTTTCCTCAAAATACTTCCTTATTTAAGACTCTTCCATCACTTATAGTGTTATGAATCCATTTTGACCATCAAGTCTCAAGTTTCAATTTGTTTGGTTAATTATCTTGATATTTCTAACTACATCATTTGAGTTTACTTCCTTATGTTTTGCACTCAGCATGTACCATCCCTAAGCCAAGCCCTTCTCCTTATGGTTCTCTAAATAAATCACTTTCTTTCTTCATTTGGTGCATTTTACCCTATCTGTATTACCTTCATCATGTACCTTTATTTATCCAAATCCTACTCCTTCTGACCAAGGTCTATCCAAGTTCTTTAAGACATGCCCATCTATCATCTTCCCAACTTCCCAAGCTCTTGTTGCCCATATAACACCTCCCAGCTCTCAATATATGCTTTGTACAATCCTCTGGCATTTCATGGGTGTAAGTCTCATTCTTCTCAGTTTGATTACAAGTTCACCGATAACAGGATTATGCATATTTTTGAGATGTACCCTGAATACACAGCAAAGAACAAAGCAGAAAAAAATCCCTGCCTTCAGAATTAAATTCTAGAGCAATGCAATTATTTCAGGTGAAAATACATTTCTATGATAATGCAAAACCAAGTCTGTGCTGATATGGCAACATGGGGAAACTTTCTCTTATAACGAGTGCTTGTAAGATTTGTTGGGGAAAAGAGTCTACCAAAAGAATTGTGGAAGAATGATGAATATTGCTCCTAGCTTACCTCTTATCTATGAAACAATGTGGGGTCAGTGAGGATTTATGGACTCAGTGAAAAAACTCATGTAGCTCATTTTCTGTTGTTTTAATTTTCCTGTAAATTTATGAAAATTTTTATGCTGCTTAAAATTTTTTAAAAATCCTTACATTCAGTACTATGAAATGGCTGTCATTCATTGCACCATTTATTCATAAATTTATACAATAAGTACTTTATAGTGCCTACTATTGCTGTAGAAGGTCATCAGCGGACGTGACTGTGGGTTGCCCCACGAACTGGACCCAGGTCCACATCCTCTCCCCTGCCCTTGGAATGTACATTCTGCTCACTGTTCCAACAGTGGGAGCTCTTCTCAAAGATGAAGGCTTGATGGAGTAACGTGTTGTTGAGACCATCTGAACTGAATACATGACTGAACTCAGTGAAGGCCTCTATATAAACTTTTAAGATTCTGGCAGACAGGTCTATTTGTTTTGTGGTCACCACAGACAAACCTGGTAAGTTCCCTTGCTTCCTAAAACTACCATCTGCCAATCTGGAGCCTTTTTCTTTGGTTTCTCCTTGCCATCTGTGTAAAGGAGACTGTGAACCAACAACTATGTGTCATCACAATTATAGATTCTGTTCTCATGGACCTTATATTTTTATAGAGGAGATTGGGGAGGCAAATATAAAAAATACATAAATCATAAAAATAGCAAAAACTAGTAAATGCTATGCTGAACGTAAAATAGACCAATGTGACAAAGAATGACTGGGAATTACTTTAGATTAGATGGTTAGAAAAGGTCTGTAGGAAAAGGGAAACAGTCAGGCTGAGACATGAGTAACAAGAAGCTAGTCATGGACTTTAAGGAAAGAGCATGTTAGGTACAGAGGAGAGTTAGTAAAAATTTCTTAAGGCAGAAATAAGCTTTGCATGTTTGAGAAACTCATAAAAGGCAGGGAAAAGTGGTTGGTGATGAGATTGAAGCACTGATCTTGTACAGTTTGTAACATAGAGTATGGAGTTTGCATTTTGTTTTAAATGCTCTCCTAAGCCTTGAGAGGGTGTATTAGTTTTCTATTGCTACTATAACAAATTGCCACAAACTCAGTAGTTTAAAACCAGATAAATTTATTCTCTCACAGTTCTTGAGGTGAGAAGTCTAAAATGAGTCTCTCTGGGCTATAATTAAGGTGTCAATGCCCTTCTGGAGGCTTGATGGAAGAATCCACTTCTTTGCCTTTTCCAGCTTCTAGAGTCTGTCTATATTTCTTGGCTCAGGGCCCACTTACACTTCAAAGACTGAAGTAGCCAGGTAAATCTTTTTCACATCGTACCATTCTGATTCTGACTCTTCTGCTTCTGTTTTTAGCATTTAAATATTACATTGGACTCACTGGATAATCCAGGATTATTTAATTCCCCTTTGCCATGAAACATAACATATTTACATCTTCAGGAAATGGATCATGAAGGGTAAGGGTGGAAGTAGGGAGATCTCTAGCTAGGAGTATATTTCAGTAGTTCAGAATTTGGATAGTAGTAGAGATGGAAAAATATAGATGGGTTTGGGTTATGTTTTGGGCGATGAGACAACAGGATTTTCTGATATTTACATTTGAGGGGTAGGTATGAGGGGGAAAAAAGCTGGCAAGGAAAATGCCTAGATTTTTTTGCCTTGAGCATCTGGGGGGAGGTAATAGTATTTATTGAGTTGAAGAAAACTGAAGGGGAAAACTTTCTTGGGGTGGGGGAAGTCTGAATTTAGAAATACAAGTTTTATTTTATCCATGTTCAGTTATCTAAGTGGAGATGTCTAACAGGCAATTGGATATAAAAGACATAGAGATTACAAGTCATAGTGTACATATATATGTATATATATGTGTGTGTGTGTGTATATATGTGTGTATATATGTACACTATATATATATCTCTTTAAAGCCTTGAAACTGAGTAAAATAATCTAGGAAGAGTAGGAAGCTAGAAAAGAGAAAGGTGACTGGAAGACAGGCCTCTTGAACTCTGGTTTATATTAGGCCATATTTTCTGGCTTACAAAATGCCTGGTGGGAGTAGAAGCATGCTAAAAATCAGGGAGCTTGAATTTTATTTACTAGGCCTTGAATAAACTTTTCAAGGGCTGTTTCCATAAAATTTGAGTTTCAGAAAAACAACTCAGGGTATGACTCATTGCTTTATTCTCTATGTCACGTTTTGTATGTTAGTAAGGCATAGATGATAAATTAATTAACAAATGTTTGAGTGCCCCTTATATACCATGTGAAATTAAAGCTGCGGAATGAAAAAATAATGTCTTAAACTAAGATTGTTATTTAAAAAAAATACCCAAGACAAAAAAAAGAAAGACCCCATATTTAACGTGATGAAGGTTTGTTTGCTTTGTTGGTCGTGTTCAACCAAAAATTGATAGTGTTTTATTCGAGCATAGTGTTAATAAGCAATACTAATCCAAGGCACTGTAAGCTCCAGTTCCTGGAAGGCAGTCATGTAAAAAAAATATTTAGGATGCAAAGTGATAGAATATAGTATAGTCATGCATTCAGACCTATGGGAGAACACATAGGAATGAGTTAATTTTCCTGGGGGTATTAAAAATGCTTTCTGTAAGAAAAGTGCCTTTTCCATAATAAAGTAACACTCTAGTTTGGCAGTAAAGAGCAAATCTTCTTGTGGGAGGAGGAAATCTCCACAGCACATAAACCTGTTCCCAGATACTCATTTTTCCCCTGGGAAAGTAGTCACCACTGCTGCCAAAACCATGGTGACTACAAGAAGGCATTGTTCTCCCATTCGTTCTGGCCCAAATGTTTCCCTGAAGCACAGAGAAATTAGAGGGATCACTCTTTGACTGGGGTTGGAAAACAAAATATAGTAATATACAACCAGAGAAATAGTTCTCAACCCTTTCTTCCCACTGAGAAAGCAAGTTGGCAGACAAGGTTGACTGTTTGACACACCTCCATGGATTTCCTCATGTAATGAATGAGCAATTACCCACTAGCTTATCTATGATTCCTCTTCATTTTCTTCCATTCAAGATAGCGTATCACAACGTAAAGGAGTAAAGAAGGTATTAATATTAAGATAATCTGGAATCCACTCTAGTTATATAAAAAGTAAATCATATTAAACTATGGTACATTATTAGTAGGAATGTGTTAATTATAAGGCATCTCATAACTGACTGTGACAGATCAGGGTGTTGAAATAGTCTGAAGGCTGCTGATCCTGATAATCTGGTTTATATGAGTGAGTTTCATCTTGCATTTATGGTTCCCTATAGTGAGGCCTCCTTACCTATCTCTAAGCCTACCTCTGAGAGGCATATGCTGTCTTTTCTCCCAGTGACTGGAAGTTTATGCATGGCTCAGCCCCAGGAGATCTATTTCCAAGAGTGAGAGACAGAAGAGTGGGCCAGAGCTCCACTCTTGGTCTCTTGTCTGAGGGTTTAGCTCTTCTCCATGTGATTGACATTAGGAATGCCCACCCCTTCAGGGAACTTCCGATTTTAACTATAATGATATAGCCATATCCTCAACAGAGCAACCATGCTGTAGTTAGTCCCTGCACTTATATAAGAAACACAAACACACACACAAACAAACAAAAAACAGTAGGGGTGCTTTATTACAGGTTACCCAGGAGAAGAGATTTGACCCTGGCCTTGAAAGGCATGTAGACATTTTCTCAGAAGAGAAGAATTGAAAAGGGAATGCTAAGCAAAGTATCAGAGGTATGAAAGCTCATGAAGTGTTGAGGAATGGAAAGTAGTCCCTAGTCTAGTTGGAATATAGGGTGTGTTAGCAAACTTGGTAGTAATAATTTTGTTATCGGTTTATTACTTAATGGTTGATTTAGTTTTCACACCTCTGCCTAAAATAAATATTGAATGAATCAGCTCTTCATAATCAAATAATTATTCAGGAGAAGTCCTAAAGTCATTTGGTACACACCAGACAGGATCTCTGAGTTTATTGTTGTTAGTGTAAAAGTCAAATTCCTAAGACAGATGTAGGAATTAGTAGATAGAAAATGGTACACTAAGCTGTGCTCAATAAAGAAATAACAACTGGAAATATGGAACCTACTTCCTTCCTTTCTTCTTCATATATGTACATTTATTTTGTATCATTTTATTCAAATATATTGTGTGTCTACTTTATGTCAGCCACAGTGCTAGGTACTATGGTTAAACAATAAACAAAAGCTGATACGGTTATATATGCCTCTTCTCTTCTTAAAACCTTTGGAGAAATTATGGGAGAGAGACAATAACCAAATAACCACCCAAATGAATTTAAAATTATAACATCATTATTATGAAGGCAAGGTTAATAGAGATATGAGACATAGCAGGGAGGTTTAGCTTAGTCTGAAAAGACAATTAAAGTAGTTTTTAACCCTGTGGGGTCTGGAACCAAGATATCTGATTTTGAATCTTGACCATACTACTTTCTAGCAGATCATAGGAATATTATTTAACCTGTCTGTGCATCAATATCCTCCTTAGGAAATGGATATTTTAATGGAGTACACTCTGAAAAATGGAGATTAAAAAGTAGTTTTAAAACTTAACAAGTTGTGTGTAAGATACTAGAAGAGAGACAAGTATATAATAAGTCCTCAATATATGCTACATGCTATCATCACTACCACTGCCACTCCACTGTTATTATTACTTGTAGTAGTGGGGGAGTGATTTCCTTAAAGAAGTTATGACTGAGCTGAAATTTAGAGGCTGAAGAGGATTTACCAGGAAAAGGAGAAGTGGATGACTTGTGAAAAGAACATATACGAAGGCCCTATTTCTGGAGGCAACAGGACAATTTCAAGGTACTGAAAGAGGGTCAGTGAGGAATGGCGAGTTAGGGGAAAATGGTATAAGGGAGGGTGGAGAGGTGGGCAGGGGACAGAGAATGTAGGGGTATTGAAAACGATATTACAAATTTGGGTCTTTATTCTAACAGCAATAAGAATCCATGGAAAGTTTTTATAAAGGAGGCTGATATGATCAGGTTTAAATTTTATAACTTAATTCTTGCCAAAGTGTGAAGAACAGATTGGAAGCTGGCAAAACTGGATGTGGAAAAAACTACTGAAATTACCTAGGAAAGAGATTATGGTGGAATGGACTGGGTGGTGGAGATGAGTGGAATGAACAAATTGGAGAAATATTTAGGATATGAAATGAGCAAGAATTCATGATAGATTGGATGTAAGGTTCAAAGAAGAAGGATCTAAAATTCTGGTTTATGCAACAGGGTGATGGCAACACTCACTGAGACTGGAAACACTGGAAAAGGGTCAGGTTTGGGGAAGGAGGAGAGCAGGAGATAAGTTTGATTTTACACAAGCTTCCTATGGGGTGAAATTCTATTTTGAGAATTTTAAAAGATGTCTAATTGGCAATTGAATATAATGGTTTGGGGCTCAGAGGAGAGGTCTAACCATACGTTTATGTGAAGATGTATGTTTATGCGTCAATTGTCTAGAGGTGGTTTCTGAAGTCTAGAGGAACGATATAGGTAATAAAGTCTAAAGAAGTGCTGCCAATAGAAATATAATGTGAGCTACATATGTAATAAAAATTTTCCTAAGCTACCACATTTAAAGATAGTAAAAAATACATATGAAGTTAATTTTAATAACATATTTTATTTAACTAACTACATCTAAAATATCATTTTAACATATAATCAATATAAAAATTATTAATAAAATATTTACATTACTTTTCATATAATTACACTTATAGTACATGTAATTCAGGCTATATACAGTTTAAGTATTCAATAGCCATGTGTTTTGTCACTACCTATTGAACGGCACAAGTCTAGGGGTAGGGAGCAAAAGGAAGAACAAAGAAAGAGAAGGAAGAGAGATAGTAAAATCCAAGGAGACAGTATTCCTAAAAAAAAAAAAAAAAAAAAAAAAGGTAGTCAAAAGTCTAAACTGAATTCAGACTTGGCCAATGTAAAAGGTGTATTTTCCAAAAGCTGCATAGTTCTGTCCTATTTCGTAAAAATTTAATTGACCTCACTCTCAACTCTGTAGTTCCTATCTCATTTCTCTCAATTTTTAGCATCAAACTTCTTCAAAAATATTTTATACCGGCTATTTTCCCATCATTTGTAAAAGCTGCACTCCCCAATGACCACCAATCCAATTATCTTTCCGGAACCTTTGTTCTCCTTGACCCCTTTAAAGTATTTGAAAGTTTAAACATTATTTCCTTTTAAAACTTTCCAGCTCAACATAGGCACTTTTTGAAGTTTCATCTCTGACTGTTTTTTTCTGTTAGAAATGGTAACTCACAACTGGATGCACTGGCTCTCAAGCCTTCATTTGCAGCCCTAATCGTTCCACATAACTGATGTCTGTGGAGGTATTTCCATAATATCTAAGCATAGCTCTAAACTAGCCATACTTGAAAGGGAGATTGCCTTGTACTCTGAAGGAGCTTTTCCTCCTCACTCCCCTAAGCTGTCACAGCATGTGACAGAGATCGATTAGGGAAGGCATCCCTGAGAATACAATACATAAACTGAGACCTGGAGGTACATAAGAGTTAACCAGATAACAGGTGAAGAAGAGAGAGGAACAGTATTCCAGTTGATAGGTAGTATTTATTCACTCAAATATCCTTCCATGCTTTATGAACAGAGTGTCAACTGCTTATTAAATGCCGCACTCTGTGCCAGTATCTTGGGGTGGGCAATGAGCAAGTCGAACATGGTCTTTAATCTTATGGAGCTTATCATCAATTAGTGAGGAGAGAGACATATTAAACAAATCATTACAACTGTATTAAGTGCTATGAAGAAGAGTACAGAAAGCTATGGATGCCTATAACAGGGGTCTTACCCTAGTCTTGGGGTGGGAGGAGAGAAAACACCATATAAGCTGAAGCCTAGAGAGTATATGAATTAACCAGATAATAGGGGAAGAAGCAAGACACATGGCATTTATGCCATAGATAGCATTTGGAACTCTGAGTTGGGAAGTAGCCTAGTGGTTTCTGAGAACTGAAAAGCCTGCACCTGTGGCTAGTAAATTTGAGAGATAATAGCGATAAGTGAGAGTAGAATGGGAGTCAGAAGTCAGATATCACAGGGCCTTTTATTCCAGGCTTGAGATCCCAAGTGTATCCCAAGAGCAATGAGGAGACATTCAATATCCCCAGTTTCAAACCTTCAAGGTCATCTGTGGCACCTGCCATTATACTCACTCCCCTTTTCCATCTTGAGTTTCCACTAAGTTCCTTTATAATGCCTCTTATGTCAGTCTCTTCTGCTATTACTCAGGACTGTATCTGTGATTCTCAGCTCATATGTTACTGGCTCTGCACAAGGGGGCCAAACTTGAAACCTATAAGATAAATTGTGATCAAATTATTTTTCATATTTTGATTAATGTGTAAAATTTACTTTTTCTACAATTGACCATACATTCTGAGATGGTACTTTCCATCCGATGAAATATTAATTGAGCGGGTCCTGTGGCACTGTAGAGCCAGGTGTCACTTGTAGTAAATAGGTGGTCAGAAGTATACCATAACACTGAACTGGAAGCACAGAAAACTGTAAAAATGAAAAAAAAAAGTGTAAAAATGTCTCATGAATAGTAAGAGAACTTGGTCAAACCAGTGAACAGTTTTTTTTTCTCAAAATAGAAACACTGTATGAAGG
>NW_011889455.1:482340-489907 GCF_000151845.1 Pteropus vampyrus
AAAAAAAAGTGTAAAAATGTCTCATGAATAGTAAGAGAACTTGGTCAAACCAGTGAACAGTTTTTTTTTCTCAAAATAGAAACACTGTATGAAGGGCAACCAAGAAAAGCTTTCATTAATAGTTGATCACAATATAAAATGATCTTTATATTGTGTTGTTTGAAGTATTTTGGTGCTCTAAATCAGAATCTTTTGTTCATGTTCACATTGATATAACTATCAAGTTATTTATATCTTGATGATTAAGATAGTAGCCAAGCCTGAGGTGAAAGAAAGAAAAGCAATTGTTAGTTGATATTTCTTTTGGGGGATGCCACAGGTTTTTCAGGCTTTTATAGATATTATGAAATTTTGTTATACTAGAGTAGTGATTTTGTAATAATTATTGCTATCTTGTTTACTGTTTGTGTCTTTTCATTTTATAGAGCTAAAATTATTAATGTCTGTGTGTGACTTGGTTAATTTTAACTTTAAGTGGTTAGCTCAGGAGATTAGCACAAATTAATAATATCCAGTGAAATTTTTAGTAAAGATTGAATGTCCTCACTGGAGATATTATTAAAAGTTTGGCCCTTAGAGACTGAGAATTGGATAAGTTCCATAACTGCAAATGAATTTTGTTTCATTTACAAACAATGCACAATGGACATTATTAGAGGATAGATAGGGATTTCTGGCAAAAGTACATTAGTGTGACAGAATGAGGAGTTTGTAGTGAGACAGCCCTTTGGGCCAGAGACATCATGAGCAAGAAGGGCTGGGTTTATCTTTCAAGGATCACACTTGCATTACATGAAACAAAGAATTGCAGAAAATCTCTCCGGAAGGCTGTTAAGTAACCCTTTCATTAAAGAAAATGACAACAATCCGATGTCCAGCAAATCACCCTAGTGCTTGGTGCCCAGATAGTTCATACCAAAGGTTAATTTCTAAAGGACCGCTACAGTATTCAGCTTTAAAACAGTGTGGCTTCTCCAGAGAAGGACCTTGAAGTGCTATTGCCTTGAATTCCTCATAGCATCATTGAATTGCAATTATTTAGGCAATAAATATTTCTTCCCCCACTTCCCTTGTAAAATGTGAGGGCTTCCAACTATAGAAGCATGCAATAACAATAACAGCTTTTATTGAGAGCTTAAGCTTTTTGCAAATATAACTTAATACGAACACCAGAGCCCAAAGTTTCACCTTCAAGGAGACATTAATGATTTTTGAATGTAATTTGTTTATCCAAGAAATGCTTTAGTATTTCTTAGTCTGGGGCTAAAAAAAAAAAAAATCATCTTTATATTGTGTTGTTTGAAGTATTTTGGTGCTCTAAATCAGAATCTTTTGTTCATGTTCACATTGATATAACTATCAAGTTATTTCTATCTTGATGATTAAGATAGTAGCCAAGCCTGAGGTGAAAGAAGGAAAAGCAACTGTTAGTTGATATTTTTGGGGGGGGGATGCCGCGGGTTTTTCTTCTGCTTTTTGCTTCCTTTTACTTTGCTCCCTATTCATGTGTGTGGATTCTCTTTGACTCCCCTTCCTACCTGGAGCTTGATGTATTTTTAAAAATTAAGATATAACACACATGTAATACAGTATACAAACCATATGGGTGTGGTTCAATGAATTTTTACCTATTTACATACTTGTAATCATCACCAAGCTCAACTTTAGTGTTATTTCGTTTCTTCTGAGGGACACGAACTCTGAAATATCTTCTACAGCACTTTTCCTCATTTTGTATCTCCTTCTCTTCTTTTTCTCCTTTCCATTTTCCCTGCTCCCATCTCTATGTCTATCCCTATTGCTGTTCATTTTCCCATCTTCCCTAAATCTCTCTCTACTTAGAGCAGATCTCTAGATCCCTTTGTTCTCCTACCTACCATCACTCCACTTGTGTAAGTGTATGTGAGCATTCCTGGGCTCATTATAGCTGGTTTCTCAACCTCATCACTCACTACTCAAGCTGGAGCTCTTAATGGGCCCAGAGTCAAAGCACTTCCAGAGAGAGCGAAGTGAGATGACTATAATTGACCACTTCAAGCCCTCAGTGTATAGATGAAAAAGGCTGGCTCTTTTAGTAAATGAGCAACATACTGATTCCGTCACATCGATTCAAGCTGGATTTCAAATCCAAGGATTAGGTGCTGAATCAAGCTAACTTGACTCTGGATATGTCATCCTGACACTGGCATAAAAACTAAGTAAAGGTAGCTTTATAGACATAAAATAATGCCAACATTCTCCAGTTCTTTGTGAATTTATGAATCAAAAGTAAAGTTTTTATTATAAAATTATTACTTTCATACATACTCAGAAAAAATGAAGTAAAGAAGACATAAAAATCAGAAATGTATAAGAGGATATTAAAAAAAATATACACATATGGTGGCTACTTAAAATAAGTAGCGTCATTTTAATGTGTATCCTTCCAGAATTATTTCTCATATTCCTTTCGGAGAATGGAATCATACTAGGAAGAGCTCTTTGACTTAACAATATTAAAAAGAAATTTGTCTATACCAATAAGCAAAACTCTACATCATAATTAAAGACCTGGGATGGGAAACACCTGGTTGCCCCAGGTGTTGGAGGCTCCTTCTCCCATACTCTGTAAGGAGTCTCGCTTTCGCCGCTTATCAAGCAAAACCCAATACTCATTGAAGCTTCCCTGAAAGCCCCAGTTATTGTCACGGTGCAGAAGCAACTCACTGCAGGGGGCCTGCAAAGTGTGGGGAACCATGCTCCAGCCTAAAAGCGGTGCAGGGGAGGGATGGCCAAGGCTGGGGTCGGGGGTGAACTGCGCATGCGCAGGACAGTAGGTCTCTCCCCTCCCGGGAGGTGGGAGGTAGTGGTTAGTTTCTGCTGGCTTCTGGCGAGGGACTCAGGGCCCCACTCCCAGATCTGCCAAGGTCCAAGACCTACCAACATCCAAGGCCACAGCAACTGAAATGTGCTGTTCCATTTTATAGTCACGAGGCCAGTTCCTCCTAGCAGTAGTGAGGTGTCTAGAATTCATCTCAGGAGACCACCTCTGCCTGTCCCTGGAACCTTTCCCTTGAAGAACAGCCTTAGGAGCGTACATAATGTCACGTACTGTTATTTTCCCCCCAGCTTTGCTGAGAATAATTGACATAAAATATTATTTAAATTTAAGCTATACGATGCAATATATATTGTGAAATTATTGCGATATAAGGATAGTTAACACTTCCATTAGCTCACATCATTACCTTTTCCCGTGTGTGGTATGAACTTTTAATATTTATTTTCTTAGGAACTTTCATGCTTGTAAAACACTATTGTTAACTATAGCCATAATGCTGTGCATCAGATCCTCAAAACATTTTCATCTTAAAACTGGAAGTTTATATCCTTACACCAACATCGCCCCATTTCCCTCATCCTTCAGCGATTGACAGCCACCATTCTACTTTCCGTTCCTGTGAGTTTGGCCTTTTTAGATTCTGAGTATCGGTAAGATCATACAGTATTTGTCTCTGATTTAGCTCACTTAGCATAATGCTCTCAAGGTCCATTCATACAGTTTCCAATGGCAGGATTTATTTCTTTTTTATAGATGAATAATATTCCACTGTGTGTGTATTTTATATATATGATATAATATACACAACAGGTTCTCGAATAATATCGTTTTATTCAATGTCATTTCATTATAACATTAATAAGGAAAAAAAATTCCCAGCAGGGGCCACTGTTTGTGTAGAGTTTGTATGTCCTCCCCACGTCTGTGTGGGTTTTCTCTGGATACGCATATTTTCACCCATATTCCAAAGATGAGCATGTGAGGCGAATGGCGTGTCTACATTGCCTCAGTCTGAGTGAATCTGTGCGAGTGTGCTCTGTGTTAGAAGGGCACCCTCTTCAGGGTGGCATTCCGCCTTGCTCCCTGAGCTGCAAGGATAGGTTCTGGCCACTCATGACCCTGAACTGGAATAAGCCAGTTGGAAAATCATTATCTTACTTATTTTATACATTTTTTTTTTTTGCAATTTTATTAACATTTGCTGCCACGTCAGGCAAGCAACTAATTGCAAACTTGCCTTTCTTTTTTTTTTTTTTTTAAAGATTACTGGGGTAACATTGGTTAGTACCATTATATAATTTTCAGGTGTACAACATAATTTTACATCTATTTATTCTATTGTACAAATACCACCCAGAGTCCAGTTTCTTTCAACTACCATATATTTGATTCCCTTTACCCACTTCACCCTCCCCTAACCCTCCTATATTCGATCCCCTTTACCCTGTCTACCTCCCCCCTCCTCCTCCATCCCCTACCCTCTCATAACCACTAGTGCATTGTCCATGTCCCTGAGCCTCTGTCCTGTTCATTTGTTGCTTTTAGGTTTATA
This sequence comes from Pteropus vampyrus, assembly GCF_000151845.1. Lineage (NCBI taxonomy): Eukaryota > Metazoa > Chordata > Mammalia > Chiroptera > Pteropodidae > Pteropus > Pteropus vampyrus. The sequence goes on from NW_011889455.1 coordinate 486,714, forward strand.
TCCCACATATAAGTGATATCATGTGATTTTCAACTTTTTCAGTCTGGCTTATTTCACTTAGCATGATTATCTCGAGGTCTACCCATGTTGTCACAAATGGCAGTATTTCATCTTCTTATGGCTGAGTAATATTCCATTGTATATATGTGCCACAACTTCTTTAGCCAATCATTTATTGTAGGACACTTCAGTTGCTACCATGTCCTGGGCACCGTGAATAATGCTGCTATGAACATTGGTGCGCAAATATCTTTTCGGATATGAGTTTTCAAGTCTTTGGGGTAAATACCCAGTAGAGTGATTGCTGGATCACATGATAGATCAATTCTGTTTTTTGAGAAACCTCCATACTGTTTTCTATAGTGGCTGTACCAATTTGCAGCCCCACCAGTAGTATATGAGGGTTCCTTTTTCTCCACATCCTCTTCAACATTTTTTATTACTTGTTTTGTTGATTATGGCTATTCTAACAGATGTGAGATGGTATTTCATTGTGGTTTTGATTTGCATTTCCCTAATAGCTAGTGATGTTGAGCATCTTTTCATATATTTGTTGGCCATTTGTATGTCTTCTCGGGAGAAGTATCTGTTCAGGTCCTCTGCCTATTTTTCGATTGGATTGTTAGTTTTTTTGTTGTTATTGAGTCATATGAGTTCTTTGTATATTTTGGATATTAGGCCCTTATTGGAGACGTTGCTTGCAAATATATTTTCCTATTCGACGGTAGTCTCTTTACCTTGTTGATGATTTCTTTTGCTGAGCAGAAGCTTTTTAGTTTGATGTAGTCCCATTGATTTATTTTAGCTTTTACTTCCTTTGCCTTTGAGGTCAAATTCATGAAATCATCTTTAAGTCCAAGATCCTTGAGTTTAGATCCTATGTTTTCTTTCATGCGTTGTATTGATTCTGGTCTTATATTCAGGTCTTTAATCGATTTTGAGTTAATTTTGTTGTGTAGTGAAAGACAACAGTCTAGTTTCATTCTTTTGCAGGTGGCCTTCCAATTTTTCCAGTACCATTTATTGAAGAGGCTTTCCTTTCTCCACTGTATGTTTTTCGCTTTTTTGTCAAAAATTATTTGCCCATATAAACATGGGTTTTCTTCTGGACTCTCGTTTCTGTTCCACTGGTCCATATGTCTGTTTTACTGCCAATACCATGCCATTCTGAATACTGTCGCTTTGAGTTATAATTTGAAGTCAGACAGAGTTTTGCCTCCAGCCTCAGTCTTTTTTCTCAGGATGGCTTTGGCAATTTGGGGTCTTTTGTGCTTCCATGCAAATCTTATGATTTTTTGTTCTATTTTTTAAAAAACTACCGATGGGATTTTGATATGGATTACATTAAATCTGTATGATACTTTAGATAATATGGTCATTTTAACTATGTTGATTCTTCCAATACAAGAACACAGAATCTCTTTCTACTTCTTTGTATCTTCTTTGATTTCTTTTAATAAGGTCTTGTAGTTTTCATCATGTAGGTCCTATACATGTTTCGTTAGATTTATTCCTAGATATTTTATTCTTTTTGTTGTAATTGCAAAAGGAATTATTTTTTCCACTTCTGTTTCTGACACTGCATGATTAGCATATGGAAATGCTATGGATTTTTGAACACTGGTTTTGTATCCAGAAATTTTACTGTATTTGCTTATTGTTTCCAGTAGTGTTCTTGTGGAGTCTTTAGGGTTTTATATAGAGAGAATCATGTCATCTGCAAATAGTGACAGTTTGACTTCTTTTTTTTTTCTATTTGGATGACTTTTATATCTTTCTCTTGTCTGAGTGCACTCACTCAGACCTCCAATGTTACATTGAATAACAGTAGCGACAGTGGACAGCCTTGCCTTGTTCCTGATCTTAGAGGGAAGGTTTTTAGTTTTTCACCATTAAGTATAATGTTGGCTGAGGGTTTGTCATAGATGGCTTTTATTATGTTACGATACTTTCCTTCTATATCGATTTTGTTGAGTGTTTTGATCATAAATGGATGATGTATCTTGTCAAAGGCTATTTCTGCATCTGTTGATATGATCATATGATTCTTTTTTAATTTGTTTATGTGGTATATCACATTAATCGATTTGTATATGTTGAACCATCCCTGTGCCCCTGAGATGAAGCCCACTTGATAGTGGCATATAACTTTTTTAAAATGTGGTTGTATTTGGTTCACTAGCATCTTATTTAGGATTTTTGTATCTGTGTTCATGAGAGATATTGGTCTGTAGTTTTCTTTTTTTGTGTTATCTTTACCAGGTTTGTTATCTTTACCAGGTTTGGGTATCAGGCTTATATTGGCCTCAATAAATGAGTTGGAAAGTATTACCTCCTCTTTGATTTTTAGAAGAGTTTGAGGAGAATAGGTATTAAATCTTCTTTGAATGTTTAGAATTCATTGGTAAAGACATCTGTTCTTGGACTTTTACTTTTTGGTAGGTTTTTGATGATTGTTTCCATTTCCGTACTGCTGATTGGTCTATTTAGATTTTCCAGATCTTCTTGATTCAGTCTAGAAAGATTGTATTTTTCTAAGTACTGGTCCATTTCTTCTAGGTTATTAAATTTGGTGTTATATACTTTTTCATAGTATTCTCGCATGATCCTTTTTTATCTGTGATGTCAGTTGTAATTCCCCCTTTTTCATCCCTGATTTTGTTTATTTGTGTCCTTTTTTTTCTTTTGTGACTCTAGTCAAAGATTTGTCAATTTTATTAACCTTCTCAAAGAACCAGTTCTTTGCTGCATTTATTTTTTCTATTTTTTGTTTGTTTTCAATATCATTTATTTCTGCTCTAATTTCGACGATTTTTTTCCCAGTGCTGACTTTAGGCCTCATTTGCTGTTCCTTTTCTAGTTTTTTAAGATGAAGCATTAGGTTGTCTATTTGGCCTCGTTCTTGTTTTTGGAAATAGAGCTGTAATGATATGAACTTTCCTCTTATGACCACTTTTGCCATGTCTCAAAAGTTTTGATATGTTGTAATATCATTATCATTCGTTTCTGTGTGTCTCTTGATCTCTCTTTTTATTTCTTCCCTGACCCAGTTATCCTTCAGTAGCATGTTGTTTAATCTCCACATATTTGTGATTTTTCCTGCTTGCTTTTTGCAGTTGATTTCTAGTTTCAAAGCAATATGATCAGGGGATATGGTTGGTATGATTTCAACCTTCTTATATTTGTTGAGGCTA
>NW_011889455.1:489957-493567 GCF_000151845.1 Pteropus vampyrus
AAATTATTTGCCCATATAAACATGGGTTTTCTTCTGGACTCTCGTTTCTGTTCCACTGGTCCATATGTCTGTTTTACTGCCAATACCATGCCATTCTGAATACTGTCGCTTTGAGTTATAATTTGAAGTCAGACAGAGTTTTGCCTCCAGCCTCAGTCTTTTTTCTCAGGATGGCTTTGGCAATTTGGGGTCTTTTGTGCTTCCATGCAAATCTTATGATTTTTTGTTCTATTTTTTAAAAAACTACCGATGGGATTTTGATATGGATTACATTAAATCTGTATGATACTTTAGATAATATGGTCATTTTAACTATGTTGATTCTTCCAATACAAGAACACAGAATCTCTTTCTACTTCTTTGTATCTTCTTTGATTTCTTTTAATAAGGTCTTGTAGTTTTCATCATGTAGGTCCTATACATGTTTCGTTAGATTTATTCCTAGATATTTTATTCTTTTTGTTGTAATTGCAAAAGGAATTATTTTTTCCACTTCTGTTTCTGACACTGCATGATTAGCATATGGAAATGCTATGGATTTTTGAACACTGGTTTTGTATCCAGAAATTTTACTGTATTTGCTTATTGTTTCCAGTAGTGTTCTTGTGGAGTCTTTAGGGTTTTATATAGAGAGAATCATGTCATCTGCAAATAGTGACAGTTTGACTTCTTTTTTTTTTCTATTTGGATGACTTTTATATCTTTCTCTTGTCTGATTGCACTCACTCAGACCTCCAATGTTACATTGAATAACAGTGGCGACAGTGGACAGCCTTGCCTTGTTCCTGATCTTAGAGGGAAGGTTTTTAGTTTTTCACCATTAAGTATAATGTTGGCTGAGGGTTTGTCATAGATGGCCTTTATTATGTTACGGTACTTTCCTTCTATATCGATTTTGTTAAGTGTTTTGATCATAAATGGATGATGTATCTTGTCAAAGGCTATTTCTTTATGTGGTATATCACATTAATCGATTTGTATATGTTGAACCATCCCTGTGCCCCTGAGATGAAGCCCACTTGATAGCGGCATATAACTTTTTTTAAATGTTGTTGTATTTGGTTCACTAGCATCTTATTTAGGATTTTTGTATCTGTGTTCATGAGAGATATTGGTCTGTAGTTTTCTTTTTTTGTGTTATCTTTACCAGGTTTGGGTATCAGGCTTATATTGGCCTCAATAAATGAGTTGGAAAGTATTACCTCCTCTTCGATTTTTAGAAGTGTTTGAGGAGAATAGGTATTAAATCTTTGAATGTTTAGAATTCATTGGTAAAGACCTCTGTTCTTGGACTTTTACTTTTTGGTTGGTTTTTGATGATTGTTTCCATTTCTGTACTGCTGATCGGTCTATTTAGATTTTCCAGATCTTCTTGATTCAGTCTAGAAAGATTGTATTTTTCTAAGTACTGGTTTATTTCTTCTAGGTTATTAAATTTGGTGTTATATACTTTTTCATAGTATTCATGCATGATCCTTTTTTATCTGCGATGTCAGTTGTAATTTCCCCTTTTTCATCCCTGATTTTGTTTATTTGTGTCCTTTTTTTTCTTTAGTGAGTCTAGCCAAAGGTTTGTCAATTTTATTAACTTTCTCAAAGAAGCAGCTCTTTGTTGCATTTATTTTTTCTATTTCTTGTTTGTTTTCAATATCATTTATTTCTGCTCTAATTTTGACAATTTTTTTCCTACTGCTGACTTTAGGCCTCATTTGCTGTTCCTTTTCTAGTTTTTTTAAGATGAAACATTAGGTTGTCTATTTGGGCTCGTTCTTGTTTTTGGAAATAGGCTGTAGTGATATGAACTTTCCTCTTATGACCACTTTTGCCATATCTCAAAAGTTTTGATATGTTGTACTATCATTATCATTCGTTTCTATGTATCTCTTGATCTCTCTTTTTATTTCTTCCCTGACCCAGTTATTCTTCAGTAGCATGTTGTTTAATCTCCACATATTTGTGATTTTTTCTGCTTGCTTTTTGCAGTTGATTTCTAGTTTCAAAGCAATATGATCAGGGGATATGGTTGGTATGATTTCAACCTTCTTATATTTGTTGAGGCTATGTCTGTGTCCCAGCATGTGGTCGCTTCTTGAGAATGTTCCATGTGCACTAGAGAAGAATGTATAAGCAGCTGTTTGGGGACAGAAAGCTCTGTAAATGTCAATTATGTCCTATTGGTCTAATGTGTCATTTAAGGATGTTATTTCCTTATTGATTTTTCTGTTTGGATGATCTGTCCATATCCAACAGTGGGGTATTTAGGTCCCCTACTAAGATATTATTTTGATCTTTTTCCCCCTTTAGTGCTGTTAGTAATTGTTTTACATATCTTGAGGCTTTCTGATTGGGAGCATAGATATTAATAATTGTTATGTCTTCTTGGTGCATGATGCCCTTTATCATTATGAAGTGTCCCTCAGCACCTTTCTTCACCTTTTTTATTTGGAAATCTATTTCATCCGATATCAGTACTGCTACTCCCACTTTTCTCTGAATGCCATTTGCTTGAAATATCATTTTCCATCCTTTCACTTTGAGTCTACATTTGCCTTTGGAACGGAGATGTGTCTCCTGGAGGCAGCGTACGATTAGGTTTTGTTTTTTGATCTTTTCTGCAACTCTGTGCCTCTTTATTGGTGAGTTCAGTCCATTTACATGTAGGGTGATTATTGAAATATGAGGTCTTCTTAAAGCCATTTTATATTTTGCTTTCTGGTAGCTCAGTTTTTCCTTTGCTTTCTGTTTTCTTTATTTTGGTTGGATTTTGTGGGTTTTCCTTCTGGTTCTTCTTGTTTTATGTTATATACTTCAGTTCTGAATCTTTGGCCTGTGGTTACCAGTACAAATATGTAAAGGATAGTTATATATATATACAGTCGTCCATTTTCTTCTGTGTGTGCCTTATCTCCTTTTCCCTTTGAGAATCTGGATCTTTGAATCCTCCCTTTTTCAATCATTGTTGTCTCAATTTGTTTGTATGTATACTGAACGTTCATTACTATCTTGTTATAGCAATTCTCTTATTATTTAGGCTTATAATGCCCTGTTCTTAGTAAGGGTTGCACTTCTCTGCTTCTATTTGCCTGATAGTCACTTTACTCCTAATTATGTATTTTTGTTGTTTTGTTATTTTGTTTTAGGTAAGCTGACCCCTTTCAGTATTTCCTGGAGTGCAGGCCTCATAGTGGAGAATTCCCTCAATTTTTATATGTCTGGAAAGGTCTTAATTTCTCCTTCATATCGAAAGGAGAGTTTAGCTGGATACATTATTCTAGGCTGGTAGTTCCTTTCACTTAATAGTTTAAATATTTGATTCCATTCCTTTCTGGCTTGTAAGATTTGCAATGAGAAGTCCGATGATAATCTAATGGGTTTTCCTTTATAAGTTACCATCTTTTTTCCCCTGGGTGCTCTGAGAATTCTGCCTTTGTCATTGATTTCTGATAACTTTAATACAATATGTCTAAGTGAAGGCCCTTTTGTGTTGAGATAATTGGGTGTTCTGTTGACTTCTTGAATTCCAAGTTCCAGCTCATTCCTTAGATTTGGGAAATTCTCGTCCACTATTTGTCTGAAAATGCTTTCTAATCCCTGTCCCTTTTCCTCCCCT